>NW_025767649.1:121214-399847 GCF_003918875.1 Haliotis rubra
AATGCCAATATTTAGAATAAATTCTACTGTTCCGAAGTTTCTTACTTCGGCGGAGGTTCCCGCAACTCTTTGACTTCGAGACAGCATTCCTGTGACGTCATTTCCGGGTTGACACCAGATTGTTACCTCGGCTTTTTCTCCTTCATTGTCATCAGGTCTGTGAGATAAAGTACATCAGACCGTTACACCTCCAAAGGATATTATGCCTATGAAATCTTCCGCAAAACGCACGTTATTACCCAAAGATGTATTCCGGGAAGTGATAACTCCTCCATTGCTCGTGTAAACCTGGTGACGGAATCATCTCTGACCACTCGTGTCTTCCTGAGGCAGGTCTCAGATCTACTGTTTGGAGCATTCGCACCACTCGTCCCTTTCTGTGACCTACAAGAGTGAGTGAGTGAGTGAGTTAGGTTTTAGCTCTTTTACGCCGCACTCAACAACATTCCGTGATATATGGCGGCGATCTGTAAATAATCGGGAGTCTGGACCCGACAATCCAGTAATCAACAGCATGAGCATCGATCTGCACATTTGGGAACCGATGACATGTGTCATCTAAGCCAGCGGAGCCTGAGCACCCGATCCAGTACAATCGCCTCAGCTGACAAAGCATGAGCCATTGAAGATCAATTCTAACCCTGACTTTCTTTACGGGTAAGTTTTCGCTAGAATTGTCCAGAACTATATAATAGGCACATAAAGATGGTTATGTTAGATGAGGGACTGCATTGCTTTGCATTACGCTCATCTGGTCTAAGCACATCACCCCTTCAAGACCAACTGCTCATCTGGCCTCAGTCTACATTGAACTTCAACAGCCACGGTCAACAACCTTCAATCAGTGCATCTTTTTGCAGGAAATATCAAAACTCTGGTGGTACAATATTTTACATTTTAGACCCAATTATTTTAGATTTGTGACTCCAATTGTGTTGTTTTGGAAATGCTGTAATTGTCATTCATTGTAACCTTTGTGTTAATGTTTTTTCAATATAAGATTGAATATTATAGACTTGTCTGTGTTCTGTTTCGTTGGGTTAAAGGGGACTCACAAGTTTTGTATCTCATTAATTACATTCCTCAGCTCCTGGGGACATTAAACACATACTACAGCCCATCCTTCCGGGTATCCCTTTGCTTTGCTCATAGAGTATCATTATTTCAGACAATGGGTCAGTCTGCATTCAATCTACATTACAATCAGTAGTTACATTCTCAGCCCCTGGGGAACATTAAACACATACTACAACCGAATGGTACCTCCCTTTTATGTGTGAACCGTATTGATATGGCATTTGTCACGTTCTAGAGAAATAAAACTGAAATACACGACTTTAAAAACTCACAATAAAGGAGTTTCCTTGGATTTCTTCACTCTCTTCCAATGCTGATTTTATTTTCTGTAGTTCGTCCTTCTCCAACAGGCCCTGTAAAACATGCTCCAACGACTGTGGAATGGCATACATGTTTGAAAGTATGACAAAACATCATGGAAAGGTTTACATCTGTAAAACTGAGATCAAACGGACATGACCACAAGGCATGATATCTGTATATATTTGGAATCCCTGTGAGATGAACTTTCATTTGATATATCACACGGCATAATTATTTCCAACATCTGTTTGTATAATCATTTTAATGATTTTGGCGGCCATCTTGAAAATTGGCGGCCATTTTGAAAAATGCCACAAGGTAGAGATTTGCAGAACTTGTATCTTGTACATGGCAAATGATGTTCTGAAGCTTTCCTGAACAATTCAGCTATTTCTACTAGTTTTTCCCAATGTCATGTCTAATGCTCCTGGCCTAATCGCGGATTCTGATTCTGGCAGGCTTACATTGTAACGATAATAAGATTAACGTCATGGACGGACTACATGTGACAATCATGTTCACAGATATCATTGACCAGATTGCACTCACTCTCTCTATAGGTCTACAATTGTGATCAGAAACGTGTACAAGCATACAGGCCTACAACCTTGATCATGCGTAAATCGTGGATTAAAAACATAATAGACAAGCTTAAAATGTGTAAAACCATGACGAAAGTACATACATCATGTACAAGCTTACAGTTGTAAAACCATAACCAAGAATATCTTTGACATGTCGAAGTCTCGTAATACATTTGATTTTCTTTGATATTGTAAGAAAATTGGTTTTGAGCTCGAAGATTCTTTATTCGAGGGGTGAAATCTGAAAAATGTCATTCCGCTACACACATAAACTGAAGAATGGCTGGATTTTCCTGGTATGGGTTCAGTAACATATGCTGGTGCCATTTTAAAATACTGTCACCTCAGAATTGCACATATAAATGTGTTCACTAACGACAAAAGGATAATTTCTCATTCGTTGTATGCAAACGGTGGCGAGAGTTATGTGCCCTGAAGCACTCAACCAATCTATTCAGATGTTACATCTTGGGATTCCTTTGTCTTTATTCCAAAATTACAACCTACCTTATAAGGACATAGCCTTTTCATCAAATGATTCCTTCATTTCTTCAGTAACCGTAAATGGAGCGCTATAGTTGAATTCTGGAAAAAAGCCCAGATTTTTACAGATTTGCTGAAGAAAACATCTTTTTTGATATCAACAGGCAATTTATATTTGCATTAACAAAGGAAAAATGGTCTAAACCAAGTATAGTCTCTATATGTTGGAGTTGCATAATGTCAAATAAACATAAAGATTACATTTCACTGATATTGAATTTTTAACAGGTTTTCACAAAATGGATTATATACTATTCAAAAAAAAAGGAACGCATAGCCCAGGAAATCTTTTTGCGAAAATATTGTATTTTCAAACATGTATAACTCGTCCACAAATACTTTAGTACATTAACGTTTGCATCAGTTTAGAAGAAGGAAAATACAACCAAGTTGATATTTTTATATAACGGGACGCTGAGCGCCATGGTGACGACGTAGCACGGGCCCGACGTCGGATCTCCTGGGTCTCACTCAATCTCTCTCTCAACCTGTTCCGTACAGTTTGACCGGATATCCTCCCAAGTCCAGGCACCCTGGCTGCTGTGCTCTCACCCGTGGCAGTACGATCTCGCAAATGTAGTACAGGGACGGTCTTTTGTTATACCTGTTTTGGTTGTAACGAGCTGCAAGCCGTGATATTGTGCTCAGACTAACATTCAGACGCCTGGCAACAGAAGATTCGTAATCTCCAGGGTGTATTCTTTCACTGGCGATGTTCGGTGTCGCCGCTTCAAGACGTGGCGTAGTGGTTTGACCTTGAAACTCCTTAAAAACGAATGCCGATTTCCGGAAAGTAATCTGGATGTTTATAGCCACACAGTGCATCCTCTTTGCTGCACAATTTCAACTGGAAGGTGATTTCTGTTGCGTTGTGGTGATGCCTTTTTAATCTTTTGTAAGAAATCTCATCAAAAGCAACATTTTCAAGGTAAAGTCGATTTTCTACTTGTGCAATTGTGTAAAATCATGTTATCAACACTTTTTGTTACATATTTTGACGATTGTTTGAACACAATAGGTAATCAATTTATTTTTAAAATACAAACGTCTATGCGTTTCTTTTTGGATAGTATATTTGACATATACATTGTCAGTCATATGGGTGAGGGGTAAGGATTGTATTGTGATTTGAGGGACCCCAGATTATATCAGGATCGAACTCTGACTTTCCCATTGATTTGGTTCCCTGGTTATTACTTTGTTCACAATCAACATTGATTGACGATATTACTGACAGTCGTAACAGATGGAGTAACAACCGCAATTAATTCGCTGCTGAAGAAAAATATGATAGATAATGGAAATATGATTACCTGATCTTGCCATTGTGGTTGCAAAATACTCTGCAACGAAAACTATCATATCAATAATCGGCAAACCTGTCCAATGTAAGATCTAAGGTTTGTATTATTCTACAAATACAGTTGGTTGAACAACGACACAAACTGAAAAGCATTTAGTTATTAAGCATACAAAGTATGGTTTGTTAGCCTTATGGTTAAGGGTTAGTTTGTCATGCAGAAGTCCTTGGTCTGATTCTCCACGCGGGTTCAGGAAGGATGGTCAAATGGTAACTCCCGAGTGAGTGAATTTGGCTTTACGCCGCTTTTAGCAATATTTCAGCAATATCACGACAGGGGACACCAGAAATGGGCTTCACACATTGTACCCATGTGGGGTATCGAACCCGGTCTTCAGCGAACGCTGTAACCACTAGGCTACCCCCAAACCCCTCCCCGACGTGATAAGTCTGAAATAGAACTAAACCCTGTCATCCACTCACTTACCAGCTCACCACTCACCTCGCAATCTACAAACATTACTCCAGTGATGTTTCTGAACTTTATGCACCCTCTATTTTTCTAATGTGATCATTGGCCAAATCTGACAGAACAGTCGATATCAGACCATTTCATACGAATCTTCGATCCCAGAAGGCGTTTTAACTTATAACCCAGTAAGTAACCTTGTCATGAAGAAGCTTACATTTATAGATTTGCATAATCATGTTAACACAGATAAGAGATCAAATGAGTAAAACTACGTTTTGATGGGTCATCAGACCCAAGAGGGTCTGGCTAATCCGGGCTTATCACACCTGGCTTCATTACGAAGTTTGGAGGACCACCGATGAAACATGGAATGGTCAAACATTCTATGATTCGATATCGTTTTCGATATATGATTTTCGCGTATGGCAATGCTTTGCGCAATATACATTTACTTACAAAAATTACGCCGAAGTAATTCTGTGACGTGGGTGGTCGGTTCCGTCGGCTTATCTATCTGGGACGCGGGCGTGACTGTGCAAGCTGTGAAGGAGATCTTATCACCAAATTAACAACCTAACCCTGGGGATTACGTTATTTATAAATTAGATAAAATATATCGAGTACAGAAGGCGTACGGGTGGTCCTGACTCAGTCTGTTTTGGGGGCTCATCAGCTCTGAGCCCTTCCACACGCAGCCCAGGGCCACAGGCTCCTCGTGGTTTTTGTGAGGATTTTAAAAAATGAAAGCAGTGGAGATGACTTCTGAGTCGAAATGCTTCACAGTACAAAAAATCATGATTTATTGTATTGGCTCCATTGATTTTTTTTCTTAGTTTCAAGATAGTCGTAAGTGCCATACATTAACATTAACTTACACTATCTTAGCGCCAAGAGAGCTTCGGAAAATCTAGGCCTTGTGAAGCATTTCGAGTGGGGGTCATCTCATCTTATTTTAATTTTCAAGCCTCACAAACCCACGTGGGTACCGTGAAGCTTCCATTTCTGTGTCCCCCGCGTTGACATTGCTGGAATAGTGCTAAAAGCGGCGTAAAGCCACCCACCTACCGCGTCGGGAGTTACCATTGACCATCCTTCCTGGAACCCGCGTGGGTGAATCGAACCAAGGACTTCTGCATGCCGAACTAACCCCCTTTAACCATTAAGGCTTCGCAACCATACTTTGTATGCTTAATAACTAAATTCCACTCTACCCTCAAAGACACGAGGATCTGTGGCCCAGGCAGCCAATGTAATCTCTTTTTCAGTGAAGCGCTGCTTTGTTGGACCCAGCAATAACGTTTTTTGAGAATCTATAGATACCCCATACTAATGCTTAGTCTATGAATAACAGATAATGTTGGTAGAAACACATAATTCATTTAACTTTGAAAAGGAGCCCCAGTGAAATCTAGACTTGCTTCATTTGCGGCATTTGCATTACAGGCAGTGCTGGGCATTAGGGAAAATAATTGGGTTCATGGATTCAGAGACAGGCTGCAGACTTCCCAACACTGCAGCCTTTCGTAGCTCCCAGAGTGTCAGAAGAACCGTGGACCAGTGGACAGCCGGGCACACTCCTCATCTGCGCCAAGAAATCAGGAGGCACCAAACCAAGGGCACCGGGAACAATGGGGAGCCTGACGACAGTGTACTTAAGATGCTATGGAGACATTTCCCAAAGGCGAGGTCCGCTTATCATGCTTTTCCTGAATCTTGCTAATCACTCTTTACTGTCAAAATGGACATTAAGCAAGATCAGGTTCGGTGGACAGTAATTTTCGTTAGGCTGTATATATACCTTGTTCCAAAGTACTTGGTATGTCATACTGAACCTGAAACAAATATATCCAAGAAAGCCCAAGCAAGTCTAGAAAATGTGGCCGGTCTAGATTTCCAGTCTCCCCAGTCCCTTGGTACTTATTATTTTCAAAAAACGGTATTTTCTGTTAAATATGTTCATTTCAGAGAGACTAGATGTTGGTCTACAAAGCTGATTAAAAGCATCGTTTTCGATTATGCCTTGAACCGTAGCATGCTTGTACAATGGATGGACCTCGGTGTAAAAGCCATAGACATGGCGAAAACTTAAAACTCTTGATTTAAAGACTAAAACTTAAAAGATTTATTTTAGCCATGCATCTCCTACGTTTTGAAACAAATATGTTCGCCGGATAATTAGAATTTAAATAGAGGTCCTATATATAATTATAGGTTGTATTGTGAACATCTACATTATAGTGGTGTTTTAAAACAATAACGGCTTTCGGTACACACAAATTTCCTAAAAGATCCGATCCCCTATCTAGGGATCGTTTGGTTTTGCTTTCATTAGTTCGTCTTTACTTACTGACTCATCTCCCCACCTTCACTCACTCACTCACCACTGACTCACTGACTCACTCACTCACTCACTCACTCACACTCACTCACCTTTGTGTGTCACCACCACCACACTCACCACTCCACTCACCATGACCACCACTCACACTCACTCGCACTCCACTCTACCACCATCCACTCACTCACTCACTCACCACGTATCCTTTGTAATAATCGTTCTGAAAAAGTTTGTGGGCTTGTGTGTGCTGCCTGTTTGACTATTTCAAATGATAATATTAAGCGCCCGGTGGGGTGTCCACCTTCGTCTCTTTGTAATAATGTTCTTAAAGTTTGTGGGACTTATGGGTTTCTGAACAAACTGAACAGAAAATATTTATCATATTTTTAAACGATGTTCATAGAATATCATATTTGGTGTAAATCTAAAGAAATCGGATGTATTGTTAGTTGTTCAGTGCACTTTTAATTCAAACTTGAAATGTGCGGAAATATTTGGACAGTTAACCTCAGCAGTGGGGAAACAGTACCCACGTGGTTCTTCGTGTGTTTATTAAATTCAGTAAATAGGGGAGGTAATCGCATTTTACAAAATGACTATTCTATTGTTACTTTATAGAGTAATTTTGTTACTCTATTGTTAATTTGTTTGTTTGGTTTAGCTAATTTAATAAAGTCACAATAATTTGTTGTTGTGATTATTTCTTTGCGCAAAAGTTTTCTTTGTTTCCTTTGTCATTCTGAAAAAATGTAATGTACGTGTAATTAGTCTGAAGTATTTTTTTGACACCACCCCCACTCACGCCGAGAAACATTGACAATAACAAACAACATCTCAACTGACGATTTAGTCGACCAACAGTAGCATGAATTTTAACTCAATATAATGCATATTTTTGTGTGTTGATTCTTCAGCCTTTCGCAGGACTGGTTCAAGCAACATGTTTATTGATTTTAATTTGTTGTAAGCGAGTCAAACTTCGTCTACGTAAGACCCGAAGCGCATGGCCATAGAGCGCCGGTGTGAGCTGTCAAACACGAAATACTTATGACGGCTTTCATACAAATGAGCAACATGAGGACTTAGTATTCCCTATTGCGAAGATGAAACAAAATATATGAAAACTTGCGAAAAAATTGACAAGGTACATTCGGGTAAAATATCTTTTCTGTGATAAACTTTCTTTTTTTAGACTGAATGTCATGAATGAAACTAAACAGATGGTGAAAGGTAGACTTATATTTTATCACTTTAATTGTTCTTCATCAGATTTCTGTGACCAACATTCCTAGATATTAATGGTAATAAGTTGGTGCCGAATATAATGAGAAAATTAGAACATTCAGTGATTTACCTGGAAAGCTTTTAAGGACATTTAAATAATTTGATTTGAACATATTCAACTCTGTAATTACGAAATTTAAAATACAATCATCATAATTTTTATTGACAATCAGTCAGTGTCCACAGAAAATGTGTCAATGTGTATTGAAGGGGTCGGTGTCAACACAGGCACAACAGATGTGTGTATCCAGGTGCGTGCCAGTATAGAGAAATGTACCCTAAACAAAGCAAAAGACAGAAACGCATCTGCACTTCTAAACAGGGGACAAGTCCATATTCTGCAACCCAAAACTAAAGCCGGGTGTGTGACCGGTGTCAACTTTGGAGTCAACTTTGTGTGCAGACTCTTTCAGTGTTGTCACAACCCTAGTGTACAGTACACAACCCTGTGCACTTTAAAGAAACCATTAATTTTGTTGGTAAACGACCATGATGGTGGCCACATGAGTACGTGCAAACACATAGCTGTGGGTACAGCAACGCAGCATTAAACATGGACGGCACGGTGACTATGTGTCACAGTCCACCCAGCTGTGAATGTGGGTACCTTAAAAAGATGGGAAAGCCACATACATTAACCTTCACTCTCTATTCAGTCATGTTTAACTTTTTATTTTACTTTTCAGTGAGGTTTTTTAAAAAGCCAAGGACAAAAAAAAGATCTAAACGATTTGTGGCCAAGGAAGAAAGTGCTGATGGAAAATCTAAAAAGAGTGGAGGCGCTTATAATCATTTGAAACTCTTGACATTTCTGAGCATTTCATTCAGAATGCAACCCGTGAAGATCCGAAAGTGTTATAATTGGTCTTCCTCGCAACCCATGCTTGTTGTAAGAGTCGACTAACTGGATCACGGTGTCATTCTTGCTGACTTGGTTGATTCTCATGTCATCGCGATCTCAATTGCATAGATTGATGCTTTAATGGTGTTAATCACTGGATTGTCTGGTCCAGACTCCACTAGTTATAGCCAGAATACTGCTGAGTGTGGCGTTAAAACAACAAAACAGTGGTCTAGTGGGTAGAGCATTAGCCTTTGAGCAGAAGATTGGTGGTTTCATCCCTGTCCCTGTCATACAGAAAATGTTAAACAATGCTGCTTTGTTGCTGCATTGCCTGTGATTCGGACAATGAGTTGACAAGAGAATATCTGAATGGTATTGGTATTAGATGACAGATTGGGCTATCCCCCTCGCAATGCATTTTGTTATCCCCCGCAATGCGCTTTGCAGGGTTATTAAAATGCACTCCGCCCGTCGCAGGCGTCGTGCGGTAAAAGGCCTGTGCATATTTTTGGCGCTTTCCATGGCAACAAGTTTGACTTTTGACTGAAATTGAGTTGGTGCCTTTCCCGGAGCAGAACTTTAAAACTATTCAATATTTCTTCACCCAACGCGGGCAATATATAGATAGGCCCTGGTGGTGTACTCTCGCTGTACCTTTAGGTAGTTGTGGATTTCTGATCATGATATTTTTATGCTTCCATGGCAACAAGTTTGACTTCTTTGTTGAAATTGGTGGTAGTGTTCTTTTCTGGAGCAGAACTCTAAACCATTCAATATTTCTTCACTAACCTTGACACATAGATTGGTCTGGTGGTGTACTTGTGCCTTTAGGTAGTTTGTGGATTTGATCATGATATTTTTTATGCGTTTCCATGGCAAACAAAGTTGACTTTGAGCGAAATTGGTGGTAGTGCTCTTTTCCTCGAGCAGAACTCTAAAACCGCTCAATGTTTCTTCACCAAACTTGGCACATACATACATCTGGTGGTGTACTTGTGCCTTTGGTAGTTTTGGATTTCTGAATGAAATATTTTTATGTTTCCAAGGCAACAAGTTTGATATTGACTGAAATTGGTGATAGTGCTCTTTCCAGAGCAGAACTCTAAAACCATTCACTATTTCTTTTCACCAAACTTGGCACATAGATTGGTCTGGTGGTCTACTGGTGCCTTTTGGTAGTTTTGGATTTTTAATAAAATATCTTTGCATTTCCATGCCAAACAAGTTTGACTAAGACTGAAACTGGTGGTAGTGCTCCTTTCTTTATTTTAAAACCTTTCAATACTCTCCTTCCACTTTTCTATATACACCAAAACATTTGACATAATCATAACCTCGTGAGACATATTCATGAAGAGTATTTTGCCATTGCAGTGGGGATTTTGATGACTTTGTTCTTCTTGTTAAGTTTTAGCATGAAGCGCCTGAGTCGTCTTGTACTTTAAAACTAGCTTTAATCCTAATTAGGTTCACAAAGACAAAACACATGCATGCTTGTCACTACGATCTTTAAGGCAACGTTAAACCAGATTTTACCTCACTTCACGCTTACCACACTGTAATATGAGGAAATGTTCAAAGCATCACAGACCTTCATTGACAGATATTTATATTGCTCTGAGCTTATTATTTATAAATACTACTCACACTTTGATAAGGATCACAAAATTCACATCTTTACTCAAACGTAGATTTATAATTTGAAATTGTATCCATTTAAATCTGGATAAATAATGATATGGTAACACATCTTTAGGAAAAACAGCCACTTTTAAGCTTAACCATATGCACTTGATACATGAGTAACCATAAAAATGGTTTTCAGGGCACCAATCAACCATTTTGCAAATCATGGAACGAAATCATTGACAAGTACACAACACCTCGTCAATAGGCAGGTATGGGATCCACAAGATGAAACCTCGGATCCATCACATCATCCAACATCATAGTTTTCATTGTTGAATCAATGATTTGATCCTTAGCAAATTGTGAATAGTATACAACACTCACTGTCATAATATGGTTGAAATACTGCCAATGTGACTTTAAAATTTTAACTCCCTCACTCAAAGCATCACAAAAAACTAAACTCACTCACTCTCTCATTTCTCTGTGTTTCAGTTCCCGATCACAGCTATCCGAGAAATCAAAATCCTGCAACTTCTGAAGAATGAGAATGTCGCCAACCCAATTGAGATCTGCAGGACAAAAAGGTACACATCTCATCGCATCGCCATAAATCCACAAACATGTGATAAGTCCCCACAACCCATTCTGGTCAAAACAACATGGCTCAGGGCTTAGTGAATTGGTAGCTCACATTTAAAACCAAGACCGCGATGAGTTGATGCTCATGATATCAGTCACCTGATTGCTGAGCCTGATTATAATGTTTCCAGGTCTCCGCCATTGAGCAGAAATAATGCAGTGTTAAAGATACATGCAAAAAGACAAACAAAACAAATTCTCAAGCAGGGATTTACCTTGATACCTGTATTTGAGGGTCCCTAGTGACTCATGCTGTTAATTTTCAGGGGTCCTGGACAACAAAATAGGGTCCCAGACACTTAAATATTATCATTAATACTGTTACTGTATTGTGTATCATGATCATCACATTGTTACAGTAATTAAATTGCAAATAATACCAAACCCAGCTAGTAGCAAGCTCAGTGATAACTTATTGTCACTTGATTGGAATTTTTACAAAAAGTGTTTGGACTTTTTCTGAGTCCCTGTGGACGCGCTTATGAATTTTGTTGCATCCACTGTCAATTTTTATACGTATAGGACGCAGGAATTCGCGTCCTGTAAATCCCTGCTCAACCAACAGTCCATCAGAGCTGAACACACTCTGTACTTGTAGTGTTATATTTGGATCAGTGCAGACTATTTAAATATGTTAATCTATAGTTGCATTGCTGCACAACCGGATTTCAAAACTGTACCCATTACCTTAGCTCCCTCCAACTCCGAAACTCTTGGATTTCAGCATTTCATTCAGAATGTAACCCGTGAAAATTGTGGTTAGAACTGGTCTTCAGCAACGATGCTTGTCGAAAAGAGGCTGTACTCATAACAGGATCGGTGGTCAGGCTCTCGCTGACTTCGTTGACACTTTGTCAATTCATATTCAAATGCATAGATCAATTTTTATGCTGCTGATCACTGGATTGTCTTGGTCAGGCTCAATTATTTACAGACTGCCGCCATATAGCTGGAATATTGCTGAGTCCGCGGCGTAAACAAACCAACCAGCTAAACAACAACCAAC
Organism: Haliotis rubra; assembly: GCF_003918875.1. Lineage (NCBI taxonomy): Eukaryota > Metazoa > Mollusca > Gastropoda > Lepetellida > Haliotidae > Haliotis > Haliotis rubra. The sequence goes on from NW_025767649.1 coordinate 133,237, forward strand.
CAACCAGCCAGCCTCAGCCCTCCACAATAATTATGTGGAAACAGCGCCAGACAGTTTCAAACTCTTGGGTTGCCCTCGAAATGTCAAGCGAATTCCCTCAAAGATGATTTTGTTGATATTTCTGTATATAATGCCCAGTGGAATTCTTCACGCCACATTTACAGTTCATGGTGTTTTGCTACCATGCACATTCAGTTAATCTTGTTATACTGCCTCAGTGGAATACTGAACAAGTACTTTCCTACTGGATGCTCATGATGTTGATCACTGGGTTGTCTGGTCCAGACTCTGTTATTTACAGCCCACCCTGATATTGCCGTAATATTGCTGAGTGCAGTGTAAAACAGCAAACCAAACCAATACTTTCTAACTAATGTGACAGTCACATTGGTGGGTCATTAAACTTGATTTACCAATCAAAGGACGCAGTATAATAGTCGTTTTTTTGCTCTTTGAGGGAGAGAGGGCGGTGGAGTAGCCTAGTGGTTAAAGCGTTCGCTCATCACGCCGAAGGCCTGGGTTCGATTCCCCTCATGGATACAATGTGTACCCATTTCTGGTGTCCTCCGCCGTGATATTCTTAGAATATTGCTAAAAGTGGCGTAAAACCCCTCAGTCAGTCTTTGTTGATCACTGGATTGTCTGGTCCAGACTCGATTATTTACAGACCGTCGCCACACAGCTGGAATGTTGCTGAGTGTGGCGTAAAACTAACCTTCGCCATTCTCACTCACCTCAGTCAGTCTTTTGAGTGAGTGTGAGTATGGATTTAGACTGCTTTGTAGCAATATTCCAGCAATATCATGGCGTAGGGCTTAACGGTGTCAAGGCGTTGGCATGGGTACTGCAGATATTTACCCGCTTACATTTCTGTACAAAAGACATGTGAAGCTGAAATCAAAAAACAGAATGGCACCAGATAATTTCTAAAATATGGATTGGTCTTAACCTGAAACAAACTCCGATTTTAAAAAATTTTATAAAACAGGTGAAGTCCAGTGCACTGTGGGGAATGGCTGATTGGTTGGTTGGTTGGTTGGTTGGTTAATGCTGCACTTGCCAATACTCCCGCTACATGTAAATAATCAAGTATGGCCCAGAGCATCAGTGCAAAATAGCCACTGGCCCGGCCAGCCCATGGCTTGTAAAAATCCAGTTGGGCCAGTAAATCACTGGCCCGACTGACTAGTGAATTTTCATGGGGTCGTTTGTTTTGATGGTATTTTACCTTTTGTAATCTTTTGCTTAATTTCTACATTCAGATTTTGGGCTTCAGAATTATTTTGTGGGCTAGTAACTTTCAGGCATAGCTAGCCCGACTGGATAGGCAGAATTTGGAAACTATGTCACACAATGCAGACAATCCAGTGATTAACTGTATGAGCATCTGTCTACATAATTGGGATACAAGGACATATGTCAACCCAGTCAGGGAGTCTGACCCCGATCCCCGCAGAAGGCTCTTACAACAAGCACCGGTTACTGAAGACCAATTCTAACCCGGATCTTCAATGGGTCCTGTGGGGATTGTATTCATGCTAGAGTACTGGTGTGTGTTCAGAATTGGCTTGGGGTATTAATTTGTGTTTGTTTCAACAGGTGGTAAACCTCTCCGATACAAAAGCTAATGTGCAAACTTCTAAAATAAGAACAAACATTCACTGGAACCAGCTGATAGTCTAAGGGAGATAACTCTAGTTACTGGTATTGATAATAGATCTACAGGTTACACAACACCAAATGTTTTCCCATAGACTTCTATAGTAACGTAATTTTTTTTAATTATCCAGGCTATCAACAGCCATTCCATGTACACATGGGTACAGTCTGGCCTTTAAACTACAATAAAAACACAATTTCCGGCTAAATTGTCCTGCCAAGTCTCCAAGCACAGGAAACTGAACACATCAACCCCTGTTCCGCACTAATGTCACCATCTTGAAAATATCTGCACAGACATAAGCACAACTCATGGTGATAAAAATGACTGCATTAAATACTTAAAATTGTGGTCAGTTTTACTGGATGGATGTGCTTTTAAAAAGCGTAGACATCTTTCACTATTTCATCCAATCACAGCTGTCGCCGGTCGCTATCTCTTCAGATGTTTACATACGCACTGGCTCAGCGAGAAAGTGATTCTGATTTAGTAGAACCGAAATAGCTCCACAGCTTGATGTTTGAAAATGTGCCTTGGGATTCAGACTGAATAGGATGTTATCAATCTCAATAAAATACAGGAGACAAATATAGTGTTTTGTGTAGTTTGTAGTGAAAAGCCATACACTAGGCAGGGGTGGAAATAACCCATTGACCGACGTCCGAGTCCAGTGTTTTTTTTCTGTCGGGCAAGCAAATTTGTATATCACACTGTACTGGTGTCCAGTTGACTTTCCAATATTAATTATGTTGTTTATTTAAAAAATCAACAAGAAAACGGCCGGTATAGTGTAAAAATTATCAGGGCAAGTGATTTTACATGTGCCACTGTTCCGGAGTACACTAGCAATTTTAAAGTTATTTCCACCCCTGCCAGGTGGGAAGTCTGATCAAAGTGTTCTTGATACACTACAGCACCAGTGAGCACACCTGAATAACTTGGAGCATGTCTTCAGGCACAACTGATACAAATTCATTCCTGTATATGATGTTGTTATCTTAGGCAAGTGACTTATGCTTTGGATCACCTGGTAGTGAATGGGTAGTCACAGCATTCAAAATTAATGTCGGTCCTTTGGCCTGAACCTGATTGAAAACCACTCGGACCCACAATTTTTGTTTTCAGCAATTCCTTATGGCCGACAGCTTTTTCATCCCCAATGAATAAGAGCATTATTTCCATATTAAAACATAGGGCCTACACATTCTGATCATCTTACGGGTCTGGGTCCTTAGAGCCTGCAGCTTTTCAGGGTTAAGGGCAAACACTGGGTATGCATGCTATAAGTTGTATGCTTCTCTTGAGGGTAATATGGTCTGATGTACACATCTTTGTAGCAGTGTCACCCTAGCCGGTAGGGATGACACTGGTACAAAAAGGTGTACATCATACCGTATTACCCGAGGGAGAAGCATACAACGTATTTATCTTGCTGCCATGTTAAATGTAAAAAATATCATTTTATTTTATGTTAAAGATCGCTACCGACTACATGACATCGTCATGTAAACAAAATGGCGTCTGCCTCTCAATTGGATTTTTAAAATCAGTGAAACATATTCTGACAAGCATAAAACTGCTATAAAAAAGGTTAATTATGTTTAAATTGAGTGTGCAAACCACTCAATGTATAAAATAGCTTAAATAAAGCAGTGAAAGTCGGTAAAATAAATCTGTACAGAGTGAACTCAAAAACAGTTGTTCGAACAGTTTTCGAACTCCATGCACTGCATGCGTCATATTATGATTGTTAGCGATACAGCTTCTCTGCAGAGAGATTGACGGTTACCGTGGCAGCGGGTAATATTTTTTCCTGTTGTCACCCTCCTTGTTAAAGCGTCATTGACTAATGAAATTAAAGTATCTCACATGAAGGTAAAGTAACACATACAGCTTAGGATGTATCTTCCCTTGGGAACTGAGAATGTACATCAAATGGACACAGATCCATTGATCATGATCACTGAGCAGAGAATCAGATGGTGTTGATAGAGTTGTGGACTTGCCAAAATAAATATCTTTCTGTCTCTGAAGCATTACCGCCTCCGTGGTGTAGTTGTTAGAGCGTCCGCCCAGAGAGCGGAAGGTCGCGGGTTCGATCCCTGGCCGTGTCATACCAAAAGACGTTATAATATGGTACTTGTTGGTCCCTGCCTGGCGCTCGGTACATCAAGGACTGTTCGGCTCGGAGTCAGTATAATGTGTCTGAGTGGGGTATTCATGCTTCACTGCGGCATAGTATCTCAGTGGGCTAGCACTATAAAACCAGCTTAAATCTGGGCTAGTACAAGCAGCCGCACATACACATACACATGCATGCACGTCGTCATATGAGCGAAATATTCTCCAGCGCGACGTTAAACCCAATTTCACCTCACCTCACCTCTGAAGCATTATTAGGATCTTGTCAAAAAATTTGCAGCCTCTTCAGATTTTACTGACAGACATTTGATTTTATTTGTTCATTTGGTACAGGGGCTGTGGGGTAGTCTAGTGGTTAAAGCGTTTGCTTTCAAAGACCTGGGTTCGATTCCCCACATGGGTACAATGTGTGAAGCCAATTTCTGGTGTCCCCCGCGCGATATTGCTGGATTATTAGTAAAACGGCATAAAACAAAGTTACAAATTAAATTTGAAAAGGGCAATAAATTTGTTTTTGTTCCAGTATCCCCCTACAACAGATTCAAGAGCACATTCTACCTTGTATTCGAGTTCTGTGAACACGACCTTGCTGGCTTGTTGAGCAATGCCAATGTCAAGTTCACCCTGGGGGAGGTCAAGAAGGTCATGCAGCAGCTCCTCAACGGCCTCTACTTCATCCACAGCAACAAGATCCTCCACCGCGACATGAAGGCAGCCAACATCCTCATCACTAAAACCGGCATCTTGAAGCTGACCGACTTCGGACTTGCCAGAGCCTTCAGCGCCACAAAACCAGGCCAGCCAAACCGGTACACCAACAGGGTGGTGACACTGTGGTACCGGCCCCCGGAACTCCTGCTGGGGGAGAGGAACTATGGGCCAGCTATTGATATGTGGGGGGCCGGGTGCATCATGGCGGAGATGTGGACTCGGAGTCCGATCATGCAGGGAAACACAGAGCAGCATCAACTGTTGCTGATTACTCAGCTATGTGGCTCGATCTCTCCAGAAGTCTGGCCAGGTGTTGAGAAGCTCGAACTGTACGATAAACTGGAGCTACCAAAAAGTCAGAAACGGAAGGTAAAGGAGAGGTTGAAGTCGTATGTGAAGGATCAATATGCCCTTGACCTTTTGGATAAACTTTTGACCCTTGACCCGTCAAAGAGGATTGACAGTGATACGTCTCTGAATCACGATTTCTTCTGGATGGACCCGATGCCAGCGGATCTGATGCCGATGTTGTCGCGGCATACAACGTCAATGTTTGAGTATCTGGCACCGCCGAGACGCAAGGGTCCGATTCCACAACCGATGCCGAATAAACCAGTGGCCCAGACTCAACATTTTGAGAGGATATTCTGAGATAATTGGAAAAGTGTTGTGAGGGTGTATATGGAACAAGTCTTGCGAGGGTGTATATAGACAAAATGTTGTCTGGGTGTATTTGGACCTTTTGATATCTGGGGGTGTTTGAATCAACTGTATTATCAAGCCTGGATCATTTGTGATAGGTGGACCAAGTGATATCTAGTGAAAGCTGGACCAAGAGTTCGACACTCTTTGGATCAAGTGTTATCTGGTGCTTACTTGGTGATATCTAGTGATGATTGAATAATTTGTTATCTGCTGATAATTGGACCAAGTGTTATATAGAAATAGTTTGATGAACTGATAACTGGTGATAGTGATAACTTGAGATAGTTGAACCAAATGTTATCTTGACATGGTGGAACCATGTGATAACTTGAGGTATTTGGACCAGGTGTTATTTAGAGATGTTTGGACCAAGTGATAACTTGAGATGGTTGGTCCATGTGTTGTCTGGTGATAGTTGGTCCATGTGTTATCCGGACATAGCTGGACCATCTGTTATGTAGACATAGTTGGACCATGTGTTATCCAGACATAGTTAGACCATCTGTTATGTAGACATAGCTGGACCATCTGTTATGTAGACATAGTTGGACCATGTGTTTTCCAGACATAGTTAGACCATCTGTTATGTAGACATAGCTGGACCATCTGTTATCCAGACATAGTTGGACCATGTGTTATCCAGACATAGTTAGACCATGTGTTATGTAGACATAGCTGGACCATCTGTTATGTAGACATAGTTGGACCATGTGTTATCAAGACATAGTTGGACCATGTGTTATGTAGACATAGCTGGACCATGTGTTATCAAGACATAGCTGGACCATCTGTTATCAAGACATAGCTGGACCATCTGTTATGTAGACATAGTTGGACCATGTGTTATCAAGACATAGTTGGACCATGTGTTATGTAGACATAGTTGGACCATGTGTTATCAAGACATAGTTAGACCATGTGTTATGTAGACATAGCTGGACCATGTGTTATGTAGACATAGTTGGACCATGTGTTATCAAGACATAGTTAGACCATGTGTTATGTAGACATAGTTTGACCATGTGTTATCAAGACATAGTTGGACCATGTGTTATCCGGACATAGCTGGACCATCTGTTATGTAGACATAGTTGGACCATGTGTTATCAAGACATAGTTGGACCATGTGTTATGTAGACATAGTTAGACCATCTGTTATGTAGACATAGCTGGACCATCTGTTATGTAGACATAGTTGGACCATGTGTTATCAAGACATAGTTGGACCATGTGTTATGTAGACATAGCTGGACCATCTGTTATGTAGACATAGCTGGACCATCTGTTATGTAGACATAGTTGGACCATGTGTTATCAAGACATAGTTGGACCATGTGTTATGTAGACATAGCTGGACCATCTGTCATGTAGACATAGTTGGACCATGTGTTATGTAGACATAGTTAGACCATCTGTTATGTAGACATAGTTGGACCATCTGTTATCCAGACATAGCTGGACCATCTGTTATGTAGACATAGTTGGACCATGTGTTATCAAGACATAGTTGGACCATGTGTTATCAAGACATAGTTGGACCATGTGTTATCAAGACATACTTTGATTAAGTGTTATGTGAAAATAGTTGGACCAAGTGCTATCTGGTGATAGACTGATAAGTTGTTATTTAGTGATATCTTGGTGATATCAAGTGATGCCTGAACAGCCAATTGTCTGGTGATAGTTGGATCGAGTGTTGTGTAGGGATTATTGGGCCAATTGTTGTGTAGGGATTATTGGGCCAATTGTTGTGTAGGGATTATTGGGCCAAGTGTTGGGTAGGGATTATTGGGCCAAGTGTTGGGTAGGGATTATTGGGCCAAGTGTTGGGTAGGGATTATTGGGCCAAGTGTTGGGTAGGGATTATTGGGCCAAGTGTTGGGTAGGGATTATTGGGCCAAGTGTTGGGTAGGGATTATTGGGCCAAGTGTTGGGTAGGGATTATTGGGCCAAGAGTTGTGTAGGGATTATTGGGCCAAGTGTTGGGTAGGGATTATTGGGCCAAGTGTTGGGTAGGGATTATTGGGCCAAGTGTTGGTAGGGATTATTTGGGACCCAAGTGTTGGGTAGGGATTATTGGGCCAAGAGTTGTGTAGGGATTATTGGGCCAAGTGTTGGGTAGGGATTATTGGGCCAAGTGTTGGGTAGGGATTATTGGGCCAAGTGTTGGGTAGGGATTATTGGGCCAAGTGTTGGGTAGGGATTATTGGGCCAAGTGTTGGGTAGGATTATTGGGCCAAGTGTTGGGTAGGGATTATTGGGCCAACGTGTTGTGTAGGGATTATTGGGCCAAGTGTTTGGGATTAGGATTATTGGGCCAAGTGTTGGGTAGGGATTATTGGGCCAAGTGTTGGGTAGGGATTATTGGGCCAAGAGTTGTGTAGGGATTATTGGGCCAAGTGTTGGGTAGGATTATTGGGCCAAGTGTTGGGTAGGGATTATTGGGCCAAGTGTTGTGTAGGGATTATTGGGCCAATAAGTGTTGGTAGGGATTATTGGGCCAAGTGTTGGCTAGGGATTATTGGGCCAAGTGTTGGGTAGGGATTATTGGGCCAAGTGTTGGGTAGGGATTATTGGGCCAAGTGTTGGGTAGGGATTATTGGGCCAAGTGTTGGGTAGGGATTATTGGGCCAAGTGTTGGGTAGGGATTATTGGGCCACGTGTTGTGTAGGGATTATTGGGCCAAGAGTTGGACCAATTGTTAAAACAACTGTTATCCAGTGATATCTGGACTAAGTGTTTCTGGTTTTGTGTGAAGCTCCCAGAGTTTTTCTGTCCAGCACTAATCTATTCAGAATTGTATGCTGTTGTGTCTTTGTAAAATATCTAGATTTGGGGAGATAGCAACCACAGTTTGTCTATTTTCATGATTCCTGAATCTACAGACTTCTGTTCAGTTCTGTCCCTGGTTATACATGGCTTGTACTTGTAACCCATGTCATGTGCAGAACAGCATTTCCATTATATTTCAACCCGTGAAGATCCGGGTTAGAATATTGATCTTCAGTAACCCATGCTTGTCGTAAGAGGCGACTAACGGGATCGGGTGGTCAGGCTCGCTGACTTGGTTGACACATGTCATCGGTTCCCAATTGCGCAGATCGATGGTCATGCTGTTGATCACTGGGTTGTCTGGTCCAGACTTGATTATTTACAGACCCCACCATATATCTGGAATATTGCTGTGTAATACTTAACTCACTCACTCACTCACTCACTCACTCACTCACTCACTCCATTATATTCAGGTCTTCAGCTTTGGGGTGTCACTCAATGGCTACCTTTAAGGATAAAAGATATACTGCAGAGGTCACAGACTTTGACATTATATGATGCAGTGTTTAAAAAAAGACATAATCATGGGTTTGATACCCTGTATGCATACAGCGATACATTTCATTTTTTTTAAAACTAAACATTGACATTGAGTATTCAGGGACTTGTAATTTATTATCAGTGTTTTTCTAGTTTGGGATTGAGTCACAAAAAGTATGTCTAAATTATGTGGTTTGCCAAAGGATCCTCACAAGTATGGGTGGGTACGGGTTGGAGGAGTGCATTAAAATTAACACTGGTTTATATATGTTTTTCAAATAATGAAATTTACGTTCAGACAATAATTATATTATATCATTTCAGGCACAATACATTTTCAGTCAGCAGTCTGAGGGAGAAAGACACGGGTGTTTTTAAGCCTCCAAAAACGCATAACAAGGGTATTTGGAATGAAATGGCCGGATATTATTTGTATGTAGGGTCATGGCAAAATGTTACACAAAGTTGGAGGACTGTATCACTTTGCTTGAAGCATTATTGTATATCGCAATGCATATCCAGATTTCATAGAAAGTAGTGGTGATCCGATTAATTGAAATAATCGAAGATTGGTCACAGTGACTAAGCAATCAAGCAATCGATCATGTTTTCTCATAATCGAACACAAACAATTCTGGAACACTTGTTTTCATCAACAATGTTTTTCACAAGATTGGTTTTGTCTGTTACATTTCATAAGCACTACAAGCTCATGATTGAATTTATCTTAAAGACCCCAAGAAATTTATGTTCCTAACATACTAGTCATCCTTTAAAGATGTGAAATTTTGCCAAAAAAACACAAAAATAACTGCATGTTTTTTTCCTTATTTTTTGTGCATTAACAAATTTCATAAATGACGCCAACCAATTATTTTCGATGATTGATCGGTGGTAATGAACCAATCATCAATTATGAGATTTTAACCAAATCCCAACACTAATAGAAAGTAACATTTCAACAATTGTTATGTATGTCCATCATCACCATGCTGACTAACATATACCACCAAATATGTGATGAGTATTTCACACTGCGACATCAAATGTCAATAAGTGAACTGTATTACAAATTTTCAGAAGATTGTATTTTTAAGGGAGAAATCAAGGTTGCAAGAGTCATCATGGCCATTGTTAAAACCCAACCAACGGATAGTCAGTCTGAGCACAGGCAAACTGTAGCGCAAACAGGGTTGCGCAACAAAGAGAAAATGACCAGTCTTCGTATATGCGAGCGAAGCGAAGACTGTTCATTTTCTCTTTGTTGCGCAACCCTGTTTGCGCTACAGTTTGCCTGTGGTCTGAGGAATCTTTACACAATTGAATTGATAGAGGGGCGGCGGGTAGCCAAGTGGTTAAAGCATTCGCTCGCCATGACCAAGTCCTGGGTTCGATTCCCCACATGGGTACAATGTGTGGAGCCCGTTACTGGTGACCCCCACTGTGATATTGCTGGCATATTGCTAAGAACAGCGTGAAACCCAACTCACTCATTTGAATTGCTATATTATAATTATCAGTAACAGTAATAAGCTTACAGATGTTTTGGTTTTTTTTTAAATTTGACATTCCTAAAGCCGCCTACGAGAAACGTGTTTTCAAATCATTAAATTTTTAAAAATGTCCACAGGGACGAATGCTTCTGAATGCCAGCCATGAAAGGAGGGGGTTCAGGGGGTTCCAAAAAAAAAAAAACCCATCCGAAAACCCCCCAACACACACACCACCCCACCCCATTGGCTCCGCCAACGCAAAAAAAATTTCTTCAATGTGATCTTAAGTCATTTTCAGGGTGTGGGTGTGTGTGTTCGAACCCCCTGAACCCCCCATCTGGATCCGCCACTGCTAGCTCATGGACAGATCCGCCCTTGATCGCGTTGCCATTTTGCCGACCAGTCAAACGTCGAGATTAGGAGAAGGGGCAAGGGCGGTAACTCGTATGGCCTTGAAACCTAAATAAACCTAAGCCACTTCTAATGGACTTTCCCTTACAAAATTTTTAGGACTTTCTTTTTGCCTATGCGTCAGGCACATCATGGGCAGTTAATTTGAGATCGCGAGAACCTCATGGGTTAGTGTAGGTTTATAGAAATACCAGCCCGGTAGATATGGCAACCGCTTACATGTATGGCGGTTGTTAGATGCGACCAAACAAGTGGCCATCATCAGTGACGTGATTGATAGCGTGAACGTTGCCCTTTATATAAATCACCAGATCGTCTGGTCTGAATATTTAAAGCGTCCTCTCGTCACGCCGAAGACCCGGTTCGATTCCCCTCATGAGTGTAGAGTGTGAAGCCCATTTTTGGTGTCCTCTGTCGTGACTTTGCCGGAATATTGCTAAAACCATACACACTCACTTACTTACTCTAATTTCAGGCCACTCTGTGGCGTACTTGAAATGCTGTATAGAGATAATGCTAATTCACTCACTCACTCTAGTCTGCATGGAAACCATGCTTTAAGGCATTACACAATTTCGTATTGTGTTTGTATTGTGATTACAGTCAGGGGCACGGGTGGCCCAGTCGTCTCAGGTTCCACAATTCGAGTTGCCTCACTGAGATTATGGATTCAAATCCTCCAAGTTGAAGTCTATTAATTTATAGCTTTTCAAATAGCAAATATGTGTGGAAATATATGGTAGAGAAATTGATTTTCAACATTCCACATGTTGGTACAAGTGTGTATGGTACTTGTGAAGCAATATGAACTGTTTTATGCTTAAAGTTTGCATGTCTATGGTCTGTTTGCAGTGAAAACGTACCGATGAATTCATTTTAAACAAAAAAGTTTGCGAATCCTCATAATTTTACCTTGCCAAATGAACATTTAAATCTCAGAATTTTTTATAAACTGAGGATAAAAGTTGTTTAACAAACGATCATAGATTGAAATCGCTATTATTGGTTTGTATTACAAGGGGGTGAGGGCAGTAGATGGAACAGTGAAACAAATGCACGTGCGGTACGTGATGAGCGTTAACTTACACCAACCCTACTTGTTCTCGGTGTTTCATTTAAAGTGCATACCCCCTTGTAATACAAACCAATAATAGCGATTTGAAACTATGATCGTTTGTTAAACAACTTTTATCCTAAGTTGAATAACATTCTGAGATTTGAATGTTCAATTGGCAAGGTAAAATTATGAGGATTTGCAATCTTAATTTCACTTTATTTGATTTACCTTTTTGTTTAGAGTGAAATTCATCAGCACGTTTTCACTGCAAACAGACTATAATTGTGAATCCTTGTCATGATACTTCAGACTTATTTTGCCTGGAAGAGCCGGGCGTTGCTGGGAGCAAGATGTTCTGTTGGAAGCATGTCCAGATGACTGGAATATCAATATTTTCACTTTGTCAGTGAACTTGACTGGTGTAACTATACATGTATATTAAACTGTTTTCTTTTCTTGCCAGTGGTTTGTTATTTTGAAGGGGCGATGAGGTAGCCTAGTGGTTAAAGCGTTGGCTCGTCACGCGGAACACTTAGGCTCTATTCCCCACATGGGCCATTATACACCGTGTAGGCACGGGTGGCCCAGTCTACGGCACCAATATTCACCGTGTAGGTACGAGTGGCCCCGTCTATACCACCACTATTCACTGTGTAGGCACGGGTGGCCCTCTGTCTATACCACCACTATTCACTGTGTAGGCACGGGTGGCCCCGTCTATACCACCACTATTCACTGTGTAGGCACGGGTGGCCCCGTCTATACCACCACTATTCACTGTGTAGGCACGGGTGGCCCCTTCTATTGCACCACTATTCACTGTGTAGGTACGGGTGGCCCCTTCTATGGCACCACTATTCACTGTGTAGGTACGGGTGGCCGAGTCTATGTCACCACTTTTCACTGTGTAGGTACGGGTGGCCCAGTCTACGGCACCACTATACACCGTGTAGGTACGGGTGGCCCAGTCTACGGCACCACTATTTACTGTGTAGGCACGGGTGGCCCAGTCTATGGGACCATTATTCACCGTGTAGGTACGAGTGGCCCATTCTATGGCACCACTATTCACTGTGTAGGCACGGGTGGCCCCGTCTATGCCACCACTATTCACTGTGTAGGCACGGGTGGTCCCGTCTATTGCACCACTATTCACTGTGTAGGCACGGGTGGCCCTGTCTACGGTACCAATATTGACCGTGTAGGCACGAGTAGCCCAGTCTACGGCACCACTATTCACCGTGTAGGCATGGGTGGCCCAGTCTACGGCACCACTATTCACCGTGTAGGCATGGATGTCCCAGTCTACGGCACCACTATTCACAATGTAGGTACGGGTGGCCACGTCACCACTATGCACTGAAAAATGTGTGCCCTTTTCTTGCAGAATATATGACCAAAGAAAGCTGTTTGTCATTATTATTTATTTCACACTTAAAATAGAGCGGATGTTTATATTGGAAAAATTTGAGTTACCGCTCAGTAAAAAGGCTGATCTTTGGACCCAAATCACAAACACCCACATGAAATGTATGCTCTCTTTCTGCTGACTACGTATTCACATAACGCCTATCTCAGTTAGTGCAACTTGATCACATAACCCACCCATCCCTTTAAAAATGTTGTATCCGGGAATCACCAGCTTGCCTATCAACACAAGCACTCATTCCGACAGGGTTCCTTGTGACTTGGGCAGCGGGTCGACATACAGACCGAAGTCGCTTGAGAGTTACCATCCTTATCGTGGCCCAGCCAGCTTCGTAGAAACACCTGTCTGTTCACTGTCACCGTTGGACCTGAACATAAGGTGAGAACTCGCTGTTATTTACCACTGTACAAAACAATCTTAGCCCCACGACAGTCGTAAGTCTGTGTTAGGGTACGTAGCTACGATCATCTTAGTGCTAAGATCGCTTTGTATAACGGCACCCAGCGAGAATGCTGTTGGCCAAGAATATTAACTAAGAGAAGGCTCTGATCCTTGCGTAACATGAATCAAATCTCTTTTCTTCGAACAGTAAAATATTATTTCGATGAGAGAGGAGGGGTCCCCTTATCGGGGGGATTTTCATCCCCACACGCTACCGAGAAGAGTGTCTTATGTAACTTCGAAGCATTAAATGGGTGTCATTTCTGAAGCTGACAATATCTTGAATAGGAAGCAAAGGGCAATAAATCAGGGCCTAGATTTTCGAAGCTCTCTTAGCGCTAAGATAGTCGTAAGTTAATGTTAATGTATGGCACTTACGACTATCTTAGCGCTAAGAAAGCTTTGAAAATCTAGGCCCAGTTCTTGAAGTAGCCTCGACCCATGATAATGACGCACGTGTCAAGACTGTGCAGCGCACGTGCTGCACTAGTGTCTCGTACACAGCTGCAAAGTGTTGAATGTCACGAGAATCTCGTGCAGCATGTGCGTCATTCCGACATGACTGTCGTCTGCAAATAAAACTGCGCGAAAACGATAAACATGACAGCATAGCGTAATGGTTAAAGCGTTCGCTCGTCATGTCGAAGGGCCGAGTTTGATTCCCTAAATGAATACATTGTTTGTTGCCTATGTGATGTCCCTTGCTATGGAATGCTGGAATGCTTTTAAAACTGCTTTAGATCCAGGGCCTAGATTTTCGAAGCTCTCTTAGCGCTAAGATAGTCGTAAGTTAATGTTAATGTATGGCACTTACGACTATCTTACCGCTAAGAGAGCTTCGAAAATCTGGGCCCTTATTCTCGAAAGGTTCGTAACCCTAAGAATTCTTAACTTTGATCGTAGCCCATGTGTTAAGAATGGGCTTAAGAAGTTCGAACATTTCGAGAATAGCTAGCCTATTCACTCTCTAATATTCCCTTTAAGATCCCGTGAATATCCGGGTTAGAATTGGTCTTCAGTAACCCATGCTTGTCGTAAGAGGCGACTAACAGGATCGGGTGGTCAGGCTCGTAGACTTGGTTGACACATGTCATTGTATCCCAATTGCGTAGATCGATGTTCATGCTGTTGATCCCTGGACTGTCTGGTCCAGACTCGATTATTTACAGACCGCCGCCATATAGCTGGAATATTGCTGAGTGTTGCGTAAAACTAAACTCACTCGCTCATTCACTCACTCACTCACTCATTCACTCACTCACTCACTGCACTGAGGTGGAGGTTTGTTATTGCAGTCGTCCAGACTCGATTATTTACAGACCGCCGCCATATAGCTGGAATATTGCTGAGTGCGGCGTAAAACTAAACTCACTCACTCACTCACTGTTATTGCAGTCGCCGTGTTACGTAATATTCACTCACCGAGGAGAGAGGAGACATTATACTGTGACCTACTTGTACATCAGCGGAAAGTACAGGTTATCATGTACAAGGAATCTTGTACCGGTTATCATAACCTTTGTATATATAACCCACTTAAAGGCACACACATACTGATGCAGCACAGCAACAGCAGCCACCAACACAGCAACATCGCAGCGCACGACGTCAAAACAGCCTTTTTTCAAAACTCACATTCAGGCTGTTTGGAGCAGCGATTCAGAAATAGCTTTGAAGTTACAGCTGTTCAGAAAAGTCTTGAAAAGGATTGAAGTTATACCAATCCTAATTTACATATATATTGAATATTTCGTACATGGCAGTTTAACAGTTCAGAAAAATCCACTGGGAAGCTTCTAAACATTAAAAGGTGGGAAAACATCTGAGAAGAAAGTATTGTCGCAGATGTAAGAAAGAAAGAAAAAACAGCATGTCTACCATTTGCTGATACCCGTAAAGCTCCGGGTTAGAGCAGGTCTTCAGCAACCCATGCTTGTCGCAACCGTGAAGATCCGGGTTAGAAGAATTGGTCTTCAGCAACCCATACTTGCAGCACCCGTAAAGATCCGGGTTAGAATTGGTCTTCAGCAACCCATGCTTATCGGAATAGGCGACTAACGGGATCGGGTTGCCAGACTCACTGATTTGGTTGACACTTGTCATCGTATCCCAATTGCGTAGGTCAACGCTCATGCTGTTGATCACTGGATTGTCTGGTCCAGACTCGATTTTCTTACCTGTACACTGTCACCATATAGCTGGAATATTGCTGTGTGCGCCGTGGAACAACAAACTAACGAAGTTTGTTTATGTTAATCAGGGGTGGAAATAACTTTAAAATTGCTAGTGTACTCCGGTACAGTGGCACATGTAAAATCACTTGCCCTGATAATTTTTCCACTATACCGGCCGTTTTCTTGTTGAATTTTAAAATAAACAACATAATTAATATTGGAAAGTCGACTGGACACCGGTACAGTGTGATATACAAATTTGCTTGCCCGACAGAAAAAAAAACACTGGACTCGGGCGTCGGGCAATGGATTATTTCCACCCCCTGAGGTAATGCTATTTGCTGCTTGTGGTGATATGGATAGTATAGCTCCTGAATACACACAGACGATTTTCGTTTTGACGACTGCTTCGCAGCGGTATTTCAATATGTTCAGTGCAGCTGCAGAAGACTAAAATTAGCTGGGATTTCACTTTACAAATATCAGAAACTTCCAAGCAATATAGCTGACATCAAAGGACTGACTGACTGAGTTTGGTTTTATGCCGCTTTTAGCAATATTCCAGCAACATCACGGCGGGGGACACCAGAAATGGGCTTCACACATTGTACCCATATGGGGATTCGAACCCGGGTCTTCGGCGTGACGAGCGAACGCTTTAACTCTAGGCTACCCCACCGCCCCAACATCAAAGGAGGTCTGTAAACATAGCTAGTAATTTTTACAGTAATTTAATGAAAATGTCAAGCAGGTATAAGCGTAGCAATGATCACGTGTTACGAGTCACGTGCCATGATGCCACAGATACGATGTAACACAGGAATCTGAGTAGTATACACAATGGGGGTACTAAATAATTTCCATAAAAGCCTCTGCAAAGCTTCATTCACGAAATAAAGCTTTTGTCATGCCCTTATCTCTCCCCGCTATTGCATATACCAGTTTTTAACCCCCAGTTAACTTCCTGGTCGCTACTTGGTAAGGTAAGTGTTAAATATTTTGCTTGGGGGGTAACATTGTGACCAATAATTCCTCTCTGACGAAACCTCTCCCTGGCCCATCTTTCAAGTAGTACAAGTTCGGCTCGTCGGCTTTGATGTCCACTTTATCTATGTTGTAAGTTTTGACTGACCATATCGGGTCGGTGGCTCGTTTCCGAGTGTCCCCTTCATGTTCTCTCGGTTGGTAGAGGTACCTCACTAGGACCCGGTCGGGTATCTGTTTCTGCTTCCCACGCAATGGTGCAGCCGGTTCGGCCGTCACTGATTTCAGTTTGATAGCGTCGGCCGGTTTCTTACCGGTGAGCCGAGTGGTTTTGTGGTTGATAGCCGACACCACTTGAGGTAGCCGCGCTACCCATTCCATCGATTTTTTCCCCGGGTTGGCAATCTCTCTCGCATACTGGTGTCCGAATAACCGCTCGGCCAAAGTCCTATTGAATCTCTCAACTATGGCTTGACTGCGATAAGCCCCGGCCGCGCCACGCCTGACCTGGACGCCGTGCTTGGCTAGCAGTTGTGACATGGCACCCATGAACTCCCGTCCGGGATCGACTTGCAGTTCGGTGGACCATGTCAGCGGGCTGCGCTTGTATATGCGTTCGAATCCACGGGCTACCTGGGCCGAGTCTTTCGCGGTTAAGGTTCAGCTTCTTTGTAGCGGCTGGCCACGTCCAAGACGGTTAGGGCATACTTGTACCTCTTGTCGTGGGGTAGGAACAGGAGGTCGGCCTGGTGGACGCTATTGGGTACGGCAATGCCAAACTTTCTTCTAGGCATGTAGCGTGGTGCCGGTAAATAGATCTGCCACAAGGCTTGTTTTTCAAGCCACGCTTTGGCCTTGTCCGGGGGTACTCTCGCCATTTCGGCAAGCTTATGTATGGCGCTCGCTCCTTTCCAGTACCCACGCAGGCTGTAGTAAATAGCCTTAAACTTTCTCTCTTTCCGTGACATCGTATATACACCTATGTTCTTGGTTCAATTTTCTCATGCCCTCACAGCGTACATGTTGATCCCGTCGATGGCTATCCAACGCTTTGTGTCCATCGGCGACAAGGACGTCTTGTTTATCGTCAGTCCGTATATCCTGTGTCCTTCGCTTCTCAGCGTGTTCATCTGATGCTTGAAGTTGCGGGCCCTGAACAGGGCCTCCTTGAACCTGGCGTGTTTGATGTGTTGTTTCACCACGTACTTCTTGACACCCTTCACCTTAGGGATCTCTCTATTGTCGGCTTTCAGGATGGAGTACATCTTGGGCCTCAAGCCTATGTACACTCAGCTATGGGCGTGCCAGCACACTCGTCCTTCATCTTACCGAGGACCTTTTGTTAACCATGCTGTGCATTGCATGGTCCTTTGGGGTAGTCACTGGTGTCGTATAAATGGATGTGTTTTACCATGTCTCCGTGACACGTCTTGGTTCGAATCTCCATCAGCAGGGAGTCCGTGTCCGTGTACAGCACTTCACACCGGTCTCCGTACTGCTTCTTCAGTTCGTTGTAGTAAAGTCGTACATCAGGTGCTTGGAGAGGTCGAGGATGCTCATGGGCTGCTGGGCCGGCTATCAGTCTCCTGAGCTTGTCTTCCTCTTTCGCCCGGACCAGCTTCACTGTCACGCGTTTTCTCAAATTCTCCATCGTCTTACCGAACACCGAGTTGTTCATGAGCTTGTAGAGACTTTCTCGAAGTCACTGGTGGCCAGCTTTCGCAGGTCCGTGTTCCATCTGATGTAGGGCTCCATCCACGGGCTCTGGTCGAACTTGAGCACCCTATGGGTTTTAGTCAGCCTCATACCCACCGACAGGTACAGCTGCAGGTTACGATAGTGAACGATGTACTTGGTCTTGTTCATCAAGTTGGGTACGAGTTTTTCAACGTTGGCTAGCTTATTACCCCCCACCCTCCGTTGGTAGTCGGACATCCGGTCCGGGTTCACCATCAAACGTTCTGCGGCCAGGGGGTAGCTGTTGTGTGACTTATGTAATGCTGTTGGGTACTCCAAGTCAACTTTGAGTATGTAACCTACCCCCGAATCCGGCGGTATGCTCATGGCATCTATCTCAGGCACCCACTCGAATCCCCCGTTGGGTAGATACTGGCTCATGGCCCAACCATACAAGTTGTTGGCTTCGAGATAGAGGAGATGATTAATGGGTTTGCTAGCATCGTAGCCCTTCACGTACTTATTGTTGGCTCTTGCGTAGCGTTTGGCAGCCATGGAAATCCCACCTCGCAATCCTTTTTCGATGAACAGGTGCATGTCGTAATCGGTGAGGAGTTCCAGCTTAACTCCGGTTATCTTCAGCAAGGCATCACAAGAGAGACCGGGGCTGGTGTAGTACCACGCAGGGTCGAGGTGATACTGCTTGAAACACGTCTTTCTGAACGTCTCGAACACGTCAGCCAGCAGGAGCACGTCCGTTCTCAAGTACAGGTCGTGGTAATCGCCCAGATTCTTGCAGCCCAGTTTATTCCATACGTTAATCGCGTGCGTGTAATCGTCTTGGGTGATGGCCGAGTCGGTCAAGTTGCTGTAAAATTCCCTGAAGGGGGGTAGTCGGGTCTCGGCGAACTTGGCCCAGCCATCCATGTACTCGTAGGGGTAAGCACCCTTCCTCATCAGCAGGGGCCGAGTCTTGGCGTCGGTGTATCGATCAGTGATGGGGAAGGTATCGTTGGCTTTGACCAAACTATCGTGAGACGACAGTAGGAACTGAACTGAGTCTATGAACCTCAGGCTGTTCAGGCTGAAGGAGATGTATCTCTCCATGTTGTTGGGGATGCGCGTGAGGTTGCCGTCGACCAGCGATGGCCTGTATGATCAAGTGGGAGTCGTACCCTCTCAAGTTGTGGAAGACCACGGGGATGTTGATCGTTTTGGGTTGATTCTGAGCTTGAGGTTGCACGTGCTGTGAGCGGCACCTCTGTACTCCCCGGTGACATGGTAGTGATCTCTCACCGAATCGCCGTTCAGCGGACCGTTGCACACGTGGCAGTGAGTGCTGCAGCCGTGAGCTTCGCCGGTCGGCTTTGGGTCATACTGAATGGGAACGACGATTGTACAACCTCTTCCTGATGGCTTTCTCTTCCTCCTGCAAACACTTTAGAAACTTTTCAGCCGCGTCGGGACCCTGTAAGCGTTCGTTTCCCCATTCAGCGTATCCGAACCCACAGGCCTCGTGCTCGGCGCTGTACACCACGACAAGGGGAAGTCGGCGTAGATGATGTCCCAATCGGACATCTTGTGGTTGTCGATTTTAGGATATTGTCACCTTCCTTGGGCATGTCGAACGTATGGCCGTCTGCCCCACACCTGCAATACTCCGGTGGGATTTAATGTAGGGTGTTGGGTTCGCAGAAGTGACTCTTTTCTCGTGTGCCGATTGGTGTACAACAGCCTGCTGAAGTGACAAGTGGTACTTATCACCTCGCTGGATCATGAATATATTGATGTAAGGCGACCCTCCATTGGACTGACATCGATCGTTTTGTTGCCTTACCGTCTTGTGGCCGGCTATATTATTCTGTTTCTCTATTTTGGTGACCTGGGATATGGGGTTGCGTTCGTCTATACCAGCCCAGTTGAGCCCATCATTTTGGGGATAGCTAGGGCATGTTCGAATTAACGTTGGCTGGAAACAAGTATGATCCCGCTAACCTCATTCAATCGCCCCCCCTGTTTTTGATGTTGACCATGGCCTTTTTTTTCTTGTAGTAGGGGGGCAAGTCTAGGTACGATCCCCCCCTGAATGGTACGTAGTTAGCTATGTCTAGATAGAGTTTATCGATTTTATCTATGGCCCACCCGGAACCGCTGTGGGTGAAGCGTTCCAGGGTCTCTCGTATTTGTTGAAGACTGGTATCGATGGACTCGTCTATAGTCTCTGCATGAGTCACGACTTCTTGTTTACCCCGGAAGTAAGGCTGAACGTACTTAACAACACCATTCTGCTGTTTATCGAGTGACATCTTTGCCGTTATTTGAAACTTTAGACTTCCCAAATCGTTCAGTTCCTCATTAACTTTGTCAGCGATCAGCGGCTTGACGTCGCCAATGTCTATCTTCTTATCCACATGCATGCGCCAGCCTCTCAGATAGTTCAACTCTAGATCAACGATTCTGTGTTGATGTAACAGTTCAACGAGCTCAGGCTTCCTCATACGGGAATAACCTACTAACCCCAGCTCTCGGGCTTCCTGTTTGAGTTGTTTCACAGTGTGGGGACGTACGGGGTCGTGCAACAGCGCGACTAGCCCGGCTTTCCTCATACAGGAATAACCCGTCAACCCCAACTCTCTGGCTTGGTGTTTGAGTTGTTTCGCCGTGGGAGGGGGTTGTATGTCGAGTAATCTGAACAATTGGGGTCTCCTCATTCGGGAGTAACCCACTACACCTCGTTCTCTCGCAATCTGCTTGAGCTCTCGGACAGTAGGCATTGTTATACCCATGTGTTACAATCTCTAATTGGCCGCCAACAAGGGAGGTAACTCCTCCAACCTTAATCAAATCCCCCGCCCAGCGCTATATTTAGAATAACCGTATCAATTCTGGGTTCAGGATAGCTTTCCCGTTTTATTATTTCCAGAACGTTGCGGATTCACGTATATATATTAGCTGATTCAGTCAATACTTTTTCTCTGAAGACACCCAGCTTTGTAGTAACAATCATTTGAAAGTTGATGTGTCCCAATTCGTTTATTTCCTCTTCGAGTTTGCAAATGACCAGAGGTCTGATGTTATAAATACTACATTTACCCGGAAACATCAACCAGCTTCTCAGGCCAAAAGCCGGGGGTGGAATTCGAATGAATTGAATAGCAGGCATTATTATACCTAGGTGTACACAGTCTCTAATTGGGTAAGGGAGGTAACTCCTCCAGCTCTAAGTAAAAATAATGAGAGCTACACCTCCATACTAAGGAGGCGCCTACATTCGTTTATGTAGTCCTTTTTCTTCTCGTAGATAAGCTGGTGCCTGACTACGTTTGCCCCGTGGGCTTTACATAAACAGTAGTGACATTTCACTCCAATACCGCACACGGAACACGTGTAGTTTATGAAACACCTCCTATGAAAACAGCAGTACCCCTCCATCCTACATTTCCTACCGCAGGGCTCGGTCTTCCCCATAAGTATGTACTGGCATCGGTACGGGGCAGGTCTCATCTTTGGTATACTCATATGGGGACTTAGTTTATTTGCTTTACGATCAACGCAGTCACTGCTAGACCCAGCATGACGAAGGCCAGTTCTCGGTCCTTTTGCCCCGGGGATGGTGTGTAGTACTGAGCGAGTGTGGGTTCCTCGATTGGTTCGAGCTGTTTGCCGGTTAGTAGGTAGTATTCTCTCGCTGCGTCGTCGACATCATGGAACGTTTTAACGGCATGGTTCTCACGCTGGAGTCGTTCGTTAATGTAATTGAGCCTATATCGTGTCGTTTTCGTTCCGCCTCTATCTCGGCCGCGTTCGACTCGAGAAGAGGAAATTGCTCCAGGAAAATGCCAGAGCGTTTACTAACGCCCCGCCAACCATCATGGCGATCGTAGCCATCCTATATATAGTTACATTTACTTCAAAATATTTTCCGGTATGATCCCTTGTTTCACGAGGATGTCCTTGGTGGCCATCGCCATACCCAGGTTCATTATGAGCATTCCCATATCCTGCAGGTTGAAATCTAGCTTGATAGTCGGTTCTTTGAGCACCATTTTAGTCAAACGAGCGTACCCTATGGCTAGACTGGCGACCACGGTGGCGTGGTATGCATCGTTGACGAACGTTTTCCCCTCAGACATTATGTATATGATATAAAAATATATATTTATAACATGATATGTGGGTTGACCTCTAATTGTGGTTGTGGTGCTGGGGGTGGAGTGTTGGGTTGTGTATTATATAACATGAATAATGAGAGAGCCGCGGCGACAGTTGCGCCTGCAATCCACAGGAGTGGAGGGCTCCACATGTAGTTACTCTTGTGATGCTTGGTTAAACCTGCTTTTCTACCAGCGGCGACTCTCTTAGGGTTCTTCTTCCTGGTGACTGTAGGATTCTCCTACTGGGGAGGATTCTCCTCCTGGGGAGGGTTCCCCTCGTTCCCCTCCTGTGGAATTGGGCTCATTTCTTGGACAGCATCCATCTTGTATACCATTACTATTATTTTTTCCCTCCTTAAATTGGCAATGCTTTGCTGTGATGATCGCCGCCGTCACCGGGGCTAAAACCATACCGTATTTGTGGTACAGCACGCAGCTCACAGAGCTCAAGGCGTGTTCAATAAACGGGTCTTTCTAGAGGTCTTCCCACAGGTAAAGTCGACGCTCCGGGGGAATGGGAAGAAAGTACGACGCACTACCAGTGTAGATCTGGGTCATAGCCGATCCTATAGTTTTCATCATCTCGGCCCCGAGTCTAGCCTCATATCTTGCGTACAGCTTATCGATTTCTTCGGCTGACATTTTGTGAATTTTATCGGGAGTGTAGTCCCCAAAGTATTGTTTAGCTTTACGATTGTCGTCACTCTTATCATCCTGCGGCACCAACAGTTGTTCGAGCAGTTCATCACACTCCATCTTATAATGTAATAAGCAAGTTTTAGTTTTAATAATATAATACCCCATGCAGTTGAAACATAGCGAGATGAAGGTTAAGTTGCACACGATGAACACTTAAAAAAAAGTCATAACTATAACTGGTAAGTGCTAAACGCTTAGTTTTACTTAGCATTTGCTAAGCATTGCTAAGCTAAAACACCCTATAGGCCACGGGTTGGTCGGTCTTGAGCACGAGCTTAGCATGCTTAGTTTCAGCGAGCTGTTTCTTCACACGTTCTCGTTCTAGTCTGTTCATCACATCGTTCTCTCTCAAACACTCCTTGAACGAATCCCTGTCCTTGCAGTGGAATAAGGCCACCCATCGCATCTGCTCCCTAAAGGTCTTTCAACACCGAGTTGAACTTCTGCGTTAGCACCCAGACGCTGTGCTTTGCGTGCCGGCCGGAGAAGCCAGGTACGATAGCATGTCTCTCTTTTTTGTTATCTCTCGATTACTGCTGGAGTCGTCCAATATGAACAGCGTCGACTCCCCTTTAAATTTTCCGTGATAAACCTTCAACCAGTCCTGCAGACGTGTCCCCAGGTCGACTCTGTGTACGTCCGGGTCCGTCATCACCCAAGGTCTTTCTGTGTACGTTCTATTCATGTGCAAAGTAGGGCACATGATAACGATTTGTCAAACACATCCCGGTAGTACCCCTCCAGCATATCCAACACAAAAACGGGGTAGATCAATAGATGGCTTGCACGAATCTCCCATTGTCTATATTAAGTTGCGCGGCCATAATCATGTACAGATATAATTTCAACTTGCCTGCGGGTTGAGCCTTCTTGGTGATCTGGATGGTTATCCCCTCGCTGCCATTGTCGATGCGGCGACCGCTGCCGTGCAATTTATCGTCGTCCATGGATCACATGTTCAACAATAGCGCGTACTTGGTGGTTAGGTATTCCCCGATCTGCACAGAGGATAGGTCCAGGTCCTTGGCTATGTGTGGGTGTTGTTTGATAGCCGGTAGCTTTTTTATCTCATCCCACTGCTGGTATGCCCTCATACCATGGCTGAACAGCTGGTTGGGCACTCCCTCGATGGTCACTTCCACCTTTTCAATCTCGGGGTTGAAAAACTTCTCGCTGTCCCTTCGAAATGGCTCGTAATCCTCCACGGGGACGACCAGGATGCCTTTCATCGATCGTGTCGGCACGGATGAGAACGGCACGCTGCGATTGAAGGCTCACAGGGAGATCAATCTCGTAAACAAACGCACGAGAGAACCGCTTGCCTTATCAACACTCATCAATCGCCATGGTGGGCAACGGATCCGTGATGCACTAAACCTCATAGATTATTGGCCCAAGCTTCTCCCGAAGGCCGTCCAAGATCTGCAAGCAGCCAGGTCCGAACTCAACGATGAGCCCCAACGTGCCATCGATGAATTGTTGGCCACCTACCATAACAAACCCTTACCCGGGTTCAAATTTAACGTTCGGGAGCTGTGGGGGCTGGACAAGGCCATGCAAACCATTCGTGGGTCACTCGTGGACAACACTGCCAAACTGGACGCGATAGACGCCCACATCGCCCGTGAAAAGGCCAAACTCTGCGAAACGGAGGATGAGTCTCTGAAAGCCACCATCGAGGAACGAATACGTAAAATTTGGAAGAGGAAGGATGACCCGGCTGGAAACGGCGTCCTCCTTCCGAGAACAGCTTCGATCCCAGATCAGCCATGTGCGGGAAACCATTGATCGAGTCCTCTACCAGGACACCACGCTAGCTGACAGGATCCGAATCCTCTTCCGAGACCAAGGGATCACCATCGGCAGCATTCTGACGGCATTGGGCTTCATCATATCAACCCTGGTCGTGTCGCTGAGTGGGGGTACACCAAGTGGTGGTACACCCACCCCACCAAGCCCATCAGGCGATGTCAGAGACTGGGTAAAAAAACATCTGAAATCACTCGGCGAAGCTCTGGCTAAACTTGCTGGTAAGGCTGCCGAAGCCCTGCCCGGCATCCTGGGTATCATGGTCGTGGCTGCTCAGCACGCTGTCGAAAACAGTCACGTGGCTCGGTCAAAACCTGTGGGCAGCCGTCGTCGCCGTGGCCGGGCTGGTGTACGTAGCGGCTAAGGAATTTTTAATCAAAGGAGACCCAAACCGACCGCGATCCCGCCAACCACCAGCGCTGTTTTACGGTCGATGTGCTGCTGATTGGACGCCTGCACGTGTGGGGGTTGGGGCTGTCGGGGTGTGGGTTGAACCCTAGGCTCTGGGGGTGGCGCCACTATACCCGTCTCACCAGTCGTAGGGGGTGGGACGTGACTCACGTTGATGCCTGGTGTTGGCCAACTTTTGGTCGGCCGTGGCTACGATGATTTTGTTGTTGTAGCCCACCACTTTGTTGATTCTCAGTCGCATGTCGCTCGGAGCCATGTACAGTCCCACGTTGAACACGTAGTCGACTTTCGACCGAGCGTATTCCAACACGTCTTGGTAGTGTTGGATGGCACCCGGTAGATCGACCGGGGCAGCGATGGCATCCTCGACGTTGGACACGAACTGTTTCTGCGCGTCTAAAGCAGTACCCGTACCAATGATACCGGAGCAGCGTTTGATTCTGAGTGCCCAGCACGGTACACGCACGTTCGAATCGAGTCGTTTAAGCGTTCGATGCCGGCATGAGTAAACCCTCTCGACGTGTCCAGCATGAACTTTTTCCAGTCATCTGCGGGCCCCTGCTCGAACCTCCAGACTCGGTAATCCTTGCTGTCATCGAAAGCCATGTAACGGTCATCCTTCTCGTTTGTTGCGATGTGATGATACGACTTGTACCCCCATTCTTTCATCTTTTCGCTGGCTTCCACGAGGGGCGTGTTGTGAACGATAGGGATACCCAACCCGTGGTTCGGGCCCGGCAAACACCAATCCGTCTTCGGGTCTAGTTCGAATTCGTTGCAAATGCGTTCGTAGGCCCGTCTATCGTACGGGTTGTTTACTGCGTCCCATGCTTTGTCCTGTCCTGATCTCTTTGAGGATACGCCTGACCTGGTAGTACACGTGAAACGTGAACACAGACCTACCCAGCGGACCCGCCGAGTGTCACTCAAGGACAAGCCGCACCCCGTTGTAGCGCACCACACGGCGAAGTTGAGTTGATTCTGCCAGAACTGCATAGGGGTGTTGAACCAGGTGTGGACTACCTTAGCGTTAGTCACCGAAAACCTATACCTGTCAAACACATCTATAAACTGGGCTCTGAAATACAGCCAAGCCGTGACCACGATCTTCATGTGCGGGAAATCTATGTCCAGTTTAGGGTAAAACACTCCGGTTTGTACATTTTTAAAGTATTATATAATGGGTATATATACTCTAATATGTACGTGACACATCCAGGGATAACGAGCGATGAGTCAGTTCAGCTGATGCACGCGATCGATAACACGTCGGGCCAACTCGAAGACGCACTCTGCGATATCACCTACCTGCCGCGATGGACTAACATCAACGCCAGCAACAATAAGCTGTTCGTCAGTGGCGCCCGCAACCAGATAACTGACGGCTACTACAGCGTGTGCTCGCTTAGCGACGAGGTCTTCAAACCCTTGGGAGCTGAACTCAACGTAAACGACTCAAACGGCACAGTGGTGTTAACCAACAACGGAATAAACCCCTTGAGGCTCGGCCGACCATTGGAGAGGACACTCAGGATACCTCAGGACGAGATAAAACCCACAACTACTGTCACAGGCACGAAGTTACCCGACCTAGTACCGTACCGAGAGCTGTGCATTCATCTCGGTCAGCTGAGCACGACGGACAACATTCAAGGTGGCCACCCTTCCATGATACTGAGAGCCGTACCGGTGAAAACGGAGAAGTACAAAGACGGCAGAACCAAGTCGTTTTCATCGCGGCAGTACAAGATGTTAACTTGGGGCACTATCCCTGAGTTGGTAATGTCAGTGTTAGATATAAAGCATAATCCTGTGAATATAGGATACCTCAGCATAACGCTGCACATAAAATGACAAGCGCACAAGGTCCCGGAATGAAGTTGAAAAAATGCGTCAATGTGGGGATCTCCGACCTCGGGGACACGCGGGTTCGACGACCCCGGAGTAGATGGTAAACTATACGCCTTGCAGCTTAAAAACAGTATTTACAAACGCGTTGAAGTCCCCTCCATCTGTAGAACCCTAGGTGATATAGTAGATACCTCAGGAGCGGCCCTCAACACTCGGTCTGACCTAGTCCGCATCGGTGATGATAGATGGGCGGTATACCAATCGTTCGGAGGCAAACTGTTCGACTTAGAAGATGTTGAGAGAACGGCCGTTGTTAGAAACAAGCAGTATACCCTCGTCTTCACCGACGCCGACAAGTGGCTGTTGTTACCCGCTCAAGTCGACTGGTTTCTCAACATTAGTCTTGGCTCCCCCTACGTGTTCACGGAGAACAAAAACAACTACCTAAACAAAGTCGTGAACAACGGAACCCTGCTCGTGGCTTACATCCCGGCCCAGAGACGTAGTGTAATCATCAGCCCACTCTCCAGTATTGCAGCCCACATGCTGTCGAGCAAGCCCGGGATGCAAAACGTGGCATTGCAGGTGGTGTCTGAATTCGAAGGCGTGGTCAACATCCTGGAGAGTCTACCGGCGAACTCCACGCTGGTCATGCAAGTCGACCTAGGTGAACCACAGGGCGAAGTTGAAGTCGTGAAGGGGATCAAACTCCGGTGGGGAAACAACACCAGTATCAGGTTTGCACTGTTTACGTGCGGGTGGGTGTCGACTCCCACACCAATCTGCAGGGGGTCACCGTGACCGTGGAAGACACGATATCCTGCACTAAGATCTTCCTACCCGACAACATACACTTCATTGGGGTGAAGTGCACCCCTGAGAAATTATCAGAAAAACATTTGAACCTATCATCGACCCAACATCACGCTTAACGATCTAGGGGACACAGAGGGGTTCGATAATTCCCGGCGAGGAGGATGCCTTGTACGTCCTACACTTGAACGACAACGTGTATAGGCGGCGGCGATGGACGATCATCGACCCAACATCACACTCGGGGACCTAGGAGGCATAGAGGGATTCGATCAGCCCGGCGTGAACGGCACCTTGTACGCCCTGCGCTTAATAGGCGACGTGTACGTGCGGGTGCCTCTGGCAGACGACTTTAGAGAGCCCAAATGGTTGATCAACATGACCCTCACCACACCTTATATCTTGTTCCACAAAGGTAGGGGTGTCGCCGAAATTAAGAACGGTATCTTGCTCGGGGGTTTCATCCCCATGGGCTTTCAGAGTATAAGAGTTTCCCAAACACCAAATCGCCCGGGCTACGTTAAATACAACCAAGGATGCACCTTTAACATTTACATTATACGCTGGCCTACTACATTCAATGGTTATGCCCCCAGGCTCCACATTCATCATAGAATTCTTTTTCGGAGACGACATTGAGGGGGCTAGGGGGCGGGGTCCCCCCTGGCGCCTTTTACCTGGGGTGGAAATAAGATGGCCACATTCATCTTCATTTACGGACCACCATTGTCGTATCATCATACAATGGAGCTCGGACCCCTCACTGGGGTTGCTGCCCCCCTTAATAAGCAACCATATAGTTAGTATAGAACAAGAGTTACCTATTGACCTTTCCACTATTCACCTACACGAGAACGTAGGCCTTATAAGCCTCAAGTACATTGATCAACTATTAAATAGAGCCCAATTAAAAAATATCTTGTAATATATATTATACGCACAGGATGGGGCTGTACCCAGTCGTAGAGGAAGTCGCAAAGACACTGGAAACCGTAGACGGGTTCCGCTTGAGGCAGTTATGCCAACTAGAACAAGACCGCGACACACGGAAAGCACTATGTAAGAAGTACCATAGAGCTTTCAATATCGTGGACGGGGCTGATACTGTCCTTACGACAACCAGCATGGGACTAGGGGCGGCAGGTGTTGGGTTGTTGGCCACCATCGTGGCCGCACCTATAGTGCTAGGCATTGAAATAACAGGTGGGGTTGTAGGGGTGGTAGGGTTGGTGTTTAAGTTTGCATCAGCAGACTACACCGTAAGGCATTGAAACACGACGAGATCAGGGTTCTGGCCGAAGCAAAGCTGAACACGGTAAGTGAGCGTATTTCCACGGCACTCACTGACAGTAAGATCTCAGAGGAGGAATTTCGTTCAATCCTCTCTGAACTCGACAAGTACCGTAAGATGAAACAAGAAATCCGGTCAAAGTCTCGTAAGTCTGCTATCAGCGAAGACGAGAAAAAAAAGTACATAGAACAGGGGGTACGAAAAGCCCAGCAAGCCTTCATTACGAACACCAAAGAGATCATAGGCGATTCACATTAAACTGTTTCATCGAGGTCAACACGACATAGGGCGATCACAATAGTGCCACGTGATCAGGAAAGTGTCAGTTCGCGGTCATAGTGACCAGGAAGTTAACTGGGGGTTCAAATCTGGTATATACAATAGCGGGGAGAGATAAGGGCCTGACAAAAGCTTTATTTCATAAATGAAGCTTTACAGAGGCTTTTGTTGGAAATTATCTAGTACCCCCATTGTGTATACTACTCTCTGGCTTCCTGACAAACATGGTATGACTGTTAACGATTGTTCTTGTTTCATTAATGTTTTCTCAAAACTGACAAGGAGGTAAGATTCCATTTATGTATTTAGTTCGACACTGAGATACGTTTATAACATCCCATTCTAAATTCCAGAAGTCAAGATAAGATATGAAAATTCCAGGAATTTGAAAAATGTGCCTAAACCCGGATCTTAGATAGTGGTAGCAATGTGGTTTAATCTTCTCCAGCCCACGGTTGGTCGAGTAGAGTATGCCAGTAACCTTTGGTCGTGAGTTCGAATCCGAGATTGGCGCTGATATTGCTTCATGGCTTATCTCTGTGTAAGAATGCCAAGCTTACGTTGGACCTTTTCGCGCACATTGAGCTGCCATTCTCAAAATAGTAATAACGCTGATACGTCACTCACTCAGTGTATCCTGATTAAGATGCGGATTCGAACTGGACCCCAGCAACCTAGGTCTAAGCGGCGACCTATCGTGTGATCATTCTCAGATGCAATGTTGCTCATAGTATCAATCACTGGTTTGCCTCCATTATTTACAGATCGGGGGCGGTGGGGTAGACTAGTTGTTAAAGCGTTCGCTCGTCATGCTGAAGACCCGGGTTCGATTCCTCACATGGATACAATGTGTGAAGATCATTTCTGGTGTCCCGCCGTGATCTCACTGAAATGTTGCTAAAAGCGGCGTCAGTCCAAGTAAACTGAGGCTCGGTATTATTCGTTACACTGCTATACTGAGTCCAACAAAACCTAGTAGAAGGTCGCGTCAGCTAACCTTTTGGACTGACCAATCAGAACACAGCTTACCAAATAGCGAAAGTTAAAGGTCTCATGCAGCGTAAAACACAACTTTGCAGATTCTGATACCTTTCGGTATGGTCTTACCGAAAAAATCATCAAAATTGCAAATTCAACTTATAAAAGTGAAAAATAACGCGATGAAAAAACCAAGTTTACTTGGACTGAAAGCGGCGTAAAACTATACTCACTCACTCACTATTTTACAGATCGCCGTTATATAACTCGAATATTGAGCACCCCTGAAGGGTTAGAACTGGCCTTCAGCAGCCCATGTTTGTCGTAACAGGCGACAAACGGAATCGGGTGGTCAGGCTTATATCGTATCCCAATTGCGTAGATTGGTGCTCATTACGTTGATCACTGTATCGTTTGGTACAGACACGATTACTTACAGATCGCTGCCATATAGCTTGGATATAGCTGAGTGAGGCGTTAAACCACACACACGCGCGCGCACGCACACACGTGTCGCAAAACACATCTGTCATCTCGAACATTTATGAAAAAACATTCTGTTGGCTCTCCGACAGATAGTTTAGACGAGACAGGAAACGTCCAAAGCGACCCATAGTGTTCATTTCAACGTCCCTTTCAAATGCTTCGTCACGCAGCACTGTCCCTGTATTTCCTTGACGAGCAAACAGATTATTTACTTTTTTTTAAATGAAATGTACTATCATGTCTTCCACTCTCAAAAAAATTTAGATCATTGGATTGCTTGCATAAAAGTAGGCAATCAGTCACAGAAAACTATTCTCCTGGAAACAATGGACAAGAGCAGCCATTTTAGCATTGTGTATTCTTGTACAGATCTTCAAGAGCCAGTCTAAGTAAACTTAGGCTCAGTATTATTCGTTACACCGCTATATTGAGCCTAACAAAACCTTGATTGAAATAGAATCGGTGTCACACACACCAGTTGTTAAAGCTATAAGTAACATCTATGGAACAGTTTAGGTTCTTATTTCAGCGCCAATCAACTGTGTCAGTTTATATATTTTGTATATTTCAGCGGCCATGTTCACCTTAGCCATTTTTTGCGTCCTTTCTTGCAATCGGGTGAGTTGTCGAGTGGAATTGAATTTTCATACTCTAATGTGTATGTTTTGATTATTTCTTATTATAGCAAGTTTGTTATATACATGTATGTGTTTGTGTATTCAATCTATACTTCAGTAATTAATACTAACTAATACGCGTATTTATGATGTTTGAGAGATTTGATGTACATTTCATATATTATTGTTTCATTACTTGCTGTATATTTTACTCTAAGTGCTTATAACGAACTACGGGGCGGTGGGGTAGCCTAGTGGTTAAAGCGTTCGCTCGTCACGCCGAAGGCCCGGGTTCGATTCCCCACATGGGTACAATGTGTGAAGCCCATTTCTGGTGTCCCCCGACGTGATATTGCTGGAATATTGCTAAAAGCGGCGTTAAACCCAACTCACTCACTCACTATAACGAACTACTGTTATAATTGATAGTTCATTTGGGTTCGTTATACGCGTAATTTACTCTCGCACAAACAAAACTATTTAGCAGAATTCCGAAATGCAGGTTATAAAGCATAATTTGTGTACATTTCGTAAATAGCGACGAAATGGTTTGATTTTACAGGCTCAGTGAGAGCTGGTTGAATACGTGTCGTCACAGCCAGGCAACGTGGAACGTTGCTCGCAATATCAACCACTTGTTTATCGGGTTTCGATAATTGCCAGGCCGCTGCGTGTATTAAGAATGTTGCCTACTAGGATTGAATCAATAAATGTAATAATAATATAATGTATCACATCGGTGGTGTTTGTTTCAGTCTGTGCTACCCATCAGGTCACGTGGGGGACAGCAAGGAAGCGAGGAGGCTGTTCGGAATAGCTGATACAGATGGAAACAAGACCCTGACACAAGATGAATTTCATGCCATATTTCTGGACTTCGATCTTGATTGTAAGTTGTGGTCTGAACGAGTCACAGTCGTCAGCTACTTTCGAGAAAAATAATTTCACCCCTGTTGTTATACGAATACTATTGCTGACGTCATTAATACAGAATAGATGAGGTCATACAGACACCAGAATGACGTAGAGGGCATGCCATTGTTGACGCAATGCATACACCATTTGTGACGATGCCAATACCTGTTTTTGACGTAGTATTAGTATTATTATGTTTTACAGATTAAAGATAGTATGCAGCAGAGAGGGTTCGGGTGATCCTGGCACAGTCAGGCTGGTAAGGCTCATCATCAGCTCAGGGCGCTTGCCCCCTCTACACGCAGCCCAGACAGCGAATGGGACTTCTCCCAGGAAACGCTGCCTAGTCGAACCCACCAAGAACTTTCCTGAGAATATGAAGGCTCCCCAACACTGCAGCCTACTGCATTATCCTTATTATTATTATGGCTGTTATTATACTCCATGCTATTGTGCAGTTTGATGTTATGATTATGTTTATTGTTATTATGACTATTGTTATTAGCATTATATTTGTTATATTTGTCAGCGGACCACCAGGTAACCAGCAATGAGTTCGTCACAGACTGGGCAATCAAGAACCTCGGACCCCCAAGCGAAGCCATCGTCCTGTTCCACAATATTGACGTCAACAAGGACGGCGTCATCACCGAGGATGTTGATTTGCCCTACATCTTCCACTACTTCGACCAGGACGGTAAGCGACGTCCCTTTCTGTGCATCTAGAGTTTATGAGTGGACGTTGTTTGCAGGCCGATGTTGTACGCCGGGTTTATCCATGGCTGCGGTACAAAACAATAGCCATGCCCTTAAGATGTTGTTTGTTGTCAACCTAAGGTTTGCCTGGCGTCACAGAAGCCTGAATAACATTGAGTGAGTGAGTGGTTTGTTGCTTAACACCGCACACAGCAATATTCCAGCTCTATGGCGGCAGTCTGTAAATAACCGAGTCTGGACCAGACAATCCAGTGATTAACAGCTCGATCTACGCAACTGGGATACGATGACGTGTGTCAACCAAGTCAGCGAGCCTGACCACCCTATCCCGTTAGTCGCCTATTACGACAAGCATGGGTTACTGAAGATCAATTCTAACCCGGATCGTCACGGGTCTGAATAACATGGCAACAGCTCAAAACAGTATTTGTCACTGACACGTTTTCCCCGTGCATGGGCAAGCATTTACACTCGTAAATAAGCCTGAATCGAATAACATGAAGCGAACCAATATCTGTTGCTGTCTTTTCTTTAACACCGTGTCGCAGTAACCCTTTTCCCTGTTGCATTTTGTATATTATGGGACAGTGGGGTAGCCTAGTGGTTAAAGCGTTCGCTCGTCACGCCGAAGACCCGGGTTTGATTCCTCACAAGGGTACAATGTGTGAAGCCCATTTCTGGTGTTCCCCGCCGTGATGTTGCTGGAATATTGCTAAAAGCGGCGTAAAACCATACTCACTCACTGTAGTTTATATTTTTTTCTCAGGACATGAAGGGACACAAGTTCAGTGAGTTAGCGATTATGGTTTTACTCCACTTTTACCAATTTTCCATCAATATCACGGAATGAGCTTCACACATTATATCCATGTGGGGAATCGAACCCGGGCCTTCGGCGTGACGAGCGAACGCTTTAACCACTAGGCTACCCCATCGCCCCGCACGCAAGTTGAAAAAATATGTTAGTTACGCTCAGAGTTGTGAAGTAGTGCTGATGTTTTGGGGCGGTGGGGTAGTCTAGTGGTTAAAGCGTTGGCTCGTCACGCCGAAGACCCGGGTTCGAATCCCCACAAGGGTACAACGTGTGAAGCCCATTAGTGGTGTCCCCCGCCGTGATGTTGCTGGAATATTGCTAAAAGCGGCCTAATGCCAAACTCAGTCAGTCAGTCAGTGCTGATGTTTTGGACGGTTGTATTTATGTATTTATTAATTAACTTTTGACTTACTGGATTTAACTTGTGTATTTTTCTTTCAGAAGACAAGTTGGTCACCGAAGCTGAGTTCGTCGTTCAGTGGGTGAAGATGTCGGTATCCTAGTCCCAAGCGAGACTTGAACACAGCTTCTATCTGAGTGTATCTGACATCTTCTGAATTAAAATCTAACCGAAATATCCAGTTCATCTTGTTGTTCTTTATAAGAGTTGTCTACCCTGGTATTCCGAGCCGTGAATTTCCAGCTTAGAATCGATCTTCAGTAACCCATGCTTGTCGCAAGATGCTAACGGGATCGGGTGGTCAGATTCGCTGACTTGTTTGACACATGTCGTATCCCAATTGCGTAGATCGATGCACATGCTGTTGATCACTGGATTGTCTAGATTATTTTCAGACGGCGCCATATAGCTGGAATATTGCTGAGAGTGGCGTAAAAACTAAACTCATTCAATGGTTTTGCCAGAATCTTATTATCGTGAGTCCTAATCCTTTATTTTGATTGTTGGTTTGTCAGGCTCAGTTTTGGTAATTGTCTAAAACCAGATAAATTTGGATGGGGTACAACTACTTGACTTTTTTGCTCACCAGACAAGTGAAACTTTATATTCGCGTGTCTGTCCAGAAAATTTGCAAACCTGCTTAGAAAGAAAGGTGACATTTCAAATTGTAGCATGTTTGGTGAATGTGAGTTACTTGTGACTCAGCATGCATGTTCCATTTTTTCACATCTTGAATTTAGATCAGCTATGCACTTACATTCTCTCAGCATGCGATGAACCGTGAAGGTCCGGGTTGAATATTGATCTTTGAACAGTAACCCATGCTTGTCGTAAGAGGCGACTAACGGGATCGGGTGGTCAGACTCGCTGACTTGGTTGATCGATCCTCATGCTGTTGATCACTGGGTTGTCTGGTCCAGACTCGATTATTTACAGACCGCCGCCATATAGCTGGAATATTGCTGAGTGCGGCGTAAAACTTAAACTCACTCATTCCCTAAACATGCGATTACTTGACAGCAAAACGATAACTAACTGAAAACGTACACAGAAAGCTCGACACACGCAATTCGGGATATGCATCGTCGAGATATGTGTAGTTTAGATATAGGCATTATGAGATACATTATGTCGACAATAGCATCATGTCGAGATATGCATCATGTCAAGATATAGATTATATTCAGATGTGTATCGTGATATCTATAATGACCAGATATCTGTTACGTCGAGATGTGTGTCATGTCGAGATAAGCATGTAGTCGAGATAAACAATGATTGAATCGAGTGTATCAGTAACGGTTTATTTGACAACTCAATATAGACATATGAAGACGAGGACCTAGCCTGCTAGACCCCATAGTTGACCCCCAACCCCCATATAACGGTACAGGGTTTGACCGACCGTCTTGCCACCCGTGTCCGAGTGGCAAGTTTAACGGACTTAATTCCACCCACCGACTGTTGTCAAGTCCACACGGGCAATTGTCCACACTTACTGTTAACCCGCGACCCCAGGGTCAATACCACGGTACATGTCCAAAATCCACTGACTGTTTGCCTGTGTCCCAAAAGCCAGTATAACGGTACATGTCACCACACACTTACTGTTGACCCGCCATCCCTAGGGTCAATATAACGGTACTTGTCTCAACATACCGACTGCTGACCCGTGACCCCAGAGTCAGTATAACGGTACTTGTCTCCACCCACCGACTGCTGACCCGTGGCCCCAGAGTCAGTATAACGGTACTTGTCTCCACCCATCCACTGCTGACCCGTGACCCCAGAGTCAGTATAACGGTACTTGTCTCAACCCATCCACTGCTGACCGTGGCCCCAGAGTCAGTATAACGGTACTTGTCTCAACCCATCCACTGCTGACAGTGGCCCCAGAGTCAGTATAACGGTACTTGTCTCAACCCATCCACTGCTGACCGTGGCCCCAGAGTCAGTATAATGGTACTTGTCTCCACCCATCCACTGCTGACCGTGGCCCCAGAGTCAGTATAACGGTACATGTCCCCAACCCACTGACTGCTGGCCTGTGTCCCAAGAGCCAATAAAAGAGAAAGTGCATGCCTCCACTGCCCTAATCCCGTGTCTTCAAGGCTAACAAAATGGCATGTCTCCACATACAGTTTCCGCACGAGTTGCTATTGCAAATATTTTTACAACATACTTAATCAGAGTATAAATGCTAATATCCATCCGCATACACAAACCCTGTAATATACATCAAAATCTGGTCATTGTTTCACTGTATCTATGGGACGGTTGTCTCTTTAACCTGGGAAGAACATCACTCTTTCCAACACGTGTCGTGTCAATTTCAGTAGACCTGGTGTTCATTTCACCAGGAAGAGTGTTCATTTCAATAATTTCTGAAGAATTTTCTCCTTTTTGTTTTACGTGTCCATTTTGTTCATGAGAACTGTGTTCCTTAGGGGTGATAAATGCATCGTCGATGACGTCATCAAACACCTCCGTGACGTCGTAGCTGTCAACTGGTTCACTCTGTTGGCTTGATATGCTGTAGTCATCGTCGTTGACCTCCCAGGGCGGCACGCGTCCCGTGGTTTTGAAAATCCAGTCTGTGTTGAAGAAGTCAATTTCGTCCTGAAATGTACAAGATGTTGAAATACAATAACACTGAGTGAGTGAGTGAGTGAGTGAGTGAGTGAGTGAGTGAGTGAGTGAGTGAGTGAGTGAGTGAGTGAGTGAGTGAGTGAGTGAGTGAGTGAGTGAGTGAGTGAGTGAGTGAGTGAGTCGCATACCAAATGTTTGTTTGTTGTTTAACGCAGCGTAAATGTAAATAATCGAGTTTGGACCAAACAGTCCAGTGACCAACAACATGAGAATCGATCTACACAATTGGGATACGATGACATGTCAACCAAGTCAGCGAGCCTGACCATCCGAGCCCGTTAGTCGCCTCTTACGACAATCAAGGGTTGCTGAAGACCAATTCTAACCCGGATCTGCACGGGCGGGCCCTGAATATGTTTCCAGGTTTATCATTACTCTGCCCATGCTCTTGGGTGGAGCGAAGTTGTATACTCATCGCTGACTGCATCGCTTTGGGTTATCACAGACAGTAAACTAGTATGCGGCCTTAAAAGCAATTCACATACTCACTGTAACCCGGGGTATTATGACAGCGAGAAACAAATATGGCTGCCCCTCCGTACTTGTACCCGTTTAAACCTGTCAAATCCCGGATGGGAGCAAAATAGATAGCGAGTATATATTGTACATGTTACACTAATACCCATAATCCATTGTCAGATCATATTTGCTTATCCTTACACAAAGCAAAGCAATACCTCGGCTTAATTGATGTGCTGCGCACGAAACAGGAAGCGGAAGGCAGAAAGGACATGTTATTCAATGTCATTTAAATCCAATACGACAAGGACCGCCTCCGCGGTGTAGTGGTTAAAGCGTCCGCCCGGAGAGCGGAAGGTCGCGGGTTCGATCCACGACCGCTTCATACCTAAAGACGTTAAAATATGGTACTTGTTGGTCCCTGCCTGGCGCTCGGCATTAATGGGTACAACAAGGACTGGTCGGCTAGGAGTCAGTATAATGTGTCTGAGTGGGGTATTCATGTTTCACTGCGGCATGGTATCTCAGTGGGATAAAACTATAAAA
Organism: Haliotis rubra; assembly: GCF_003918875.1. NCBI lineage: Eukaryota > Metazoa > Mollusca > Gastropoda > Lepetellida > Haliotidae > Haliotis > Haliotis rubra. The sequence continues at coordinate 171,324 of NW_025767649.1, forward strand.
CCAGCTTAAGTCTGGGCTAGTACAAGCAGCTGCACATAAACATACACACGCATGCACGTCGTCATATGAGCGAAATATTCTCAAGCACGACGTTAAACCCAATTTCACCTCACCTCACCTCAACTCAATACGATAAGGATCTAAAAAAGAGTTAGGTGAATGTGCTAATCAGCCAAAGAGGGTCTCAAACACAAATGCAACCGACAACTAAGATATTCTACTGTGCATAATTTACATGTCGTTTTTGAGCGCGACGCCATCTGATCCAAATCGGTGTACGTTTGGGGTGTTTTGGCAGGTTTCCTTAGCTAAGACCAAAATTTCCGAAAAGAAATGAAGCCGAATGGTTTCAGAAAGCAGAGATGTGATTGATTCAAAAATCCATGGTGTCTTCATTTATACTGGGAAGTCAAAGTGTTTTCTTTATGAGACCTTCCTCATTTCTCCAAGCAGAGAACTATCGGCTCTCATAAAACACAGGCATTTGTAGTAGTTAAGCTACCAGTAGCAGATTACCGTTTCTGAACTTTTATTTTGCTTTTAATTGCATTGCAGACTCCCGAGTTATATTGATTCGTTATTCGTTTAATCAAGTGTATAGACGTTAGACATACATACATGACAATTTGACACAGTGCGCATGTCTGAGCGATTGACGTCACAGTTCTTACGTCGCAGTGACCAATACCAGACCGCAAATTACACAAAAATATCACACAGAATGTAGTCTAAAGATTAGTTAACACAAATTATACAATTTTATGTAAATTTATGAAAACTAACAATTCGTGACAAATATATAACAACCAATGCTCACAATTAAAGCCATCACACAGCAAACAAACAAACAAACAAACAAAAACAAACAAACAAACAAAAACAAACATTTGGTGGATACGGATGAGTGAATGTTGATCATGGCGTCCTTTGGAAACATGGTGTAGTGGTTAAAGCGTCCGCCCGGAGAGCGGAAGGTCGCGGGTTCAATCCCCGACCGCGTCATACAAAAAGACGTTAAAATATGGCACTTGTTGGTCCCTGTCTGGCGCTCGGCTTTAATGGGTACAACAAGGACTGGTCGGCTCGGAGTCAGTATAATGTGTCTGAGTGGGGTATTCATGCTTCACTGCGGCATGATATCTCAGTGGGCTAGCACTATAAAACCAGCTTAAGTCTGGGCTAGTACCAGCAGCCGCACATACACATACACACGCATGCACGTCGTCATAAGAGCGAAATATTCTCAAGCACGACGTAAAACCCAATTTCACCTCACCTCACCTCACCTTTGGAAACAGTCATCTCTAAGTACAGCCAAAGTTCAGGACAGAACATGACCTCCGACTCCATTGAGCCTACTGATGTGGATTGGTTGGCCACAATGGTTGATTACCAGTCGTCGTGCTACCTAACTGCGTTTACATTTGCTTGTGCTATCGGCCACTGGTTTTCTTGAGCAGGATTCGATTATTTACATTCATCCGTTGAATGTCGCTGAATGTGGCCTTATACAACATTCACTCAAGGGGTGAAATCAATGGCAATAAATCACATTACAAACAAACACATTGATTAAGCATAAGCAAAGCGTTACCTGGGATCAAGTCTGAGGGATTCGGGATAATTTCGGGTTCGAGTGATTCTACCTCTTTCTCCTCCCGGTTGACCTTGACACAGGACAAGGGGAGATAACAACACAGACGGTCACATGCCCGGTGGATGAAGCTGGCCTTCACCTTACTTGGGGTGTTGAAACCTTTCAAGAGGAACACATAGTATTAATATTGATACAAGAAGTCATAAAAAAACCAGCTGTGGTGTTTTTTTCCAAATTAGATAAGTGGTCCAAAATTGAGAAAGCTATGTGTCCATGAAGGTATTATAACATATTGATTTTAATGCACTAGTAAGTACAGTCGAGCACCGTTGTCTCGATATTCATGGGACCAAGAAAAAATATCGAGTTATCCGAACTTCGAGATATCCGACCAGGGCATATCATGACATATCACTATGGAAGTTAACAAAACAAAAAGTAAATTTCATGTATATTTATTTGTATATACATTTTTACTCACAGGGATCGCAATCACACATGATACCCTCATTGGATTCTCAGTATGTTTTGATTCGAAACTATAATCCGTTATAAGTACTTTTCAAATTCAAATTTCGTTTTTGGCAAACATCTAATATTTTAACATAATAAGTCATTGGATACATTCATGGAGACGTAATATTTTAATGGATACATTCATGAAGATTCGTATTGCTACATGGAGTATTTCATTCAAATTATTTTATCATATTCATATATTGATATCTGTTCCCTCTTGCTGAATATTCAAACTGGGGTTACTATTTACATACGTTATTCTGTGCAGAGAAATCATGATGGTCGGTTCAAAACACCATATCAATCTTTGTTGGTTTCACCCAAATTGCAAATGTCTGTAATATGTATCATTTCAGGTTTTCAAACAGAAACACTTTTCAAAACTACGTTAACTCACTCATTCACTCACTCACTCACTCACCTGTACACGGGGACGTGATAAAGGTCACGATGACCCCGGTCAAGACCGACACAAGAACAGCATACAGCGCATACCACAGGTAAGACATATGGTAGATCCACCTGAAATATACAAGAGGGGTCAAGATTCACTGATATATCGATGCTATGCGATACAGGTCCCGCCAACCAATGTGTCGATTATCGTTTAATTTCTGTATCGATCTGCAACTCAAAATATGTATCTCAATAACCCACTCTGACAGCTATCATTTCTAACCGTGTCTTATTTATCAACAGGAAACGAATTGATAAATCCGATCCTCTTACGTTGTAATCATCGTAATGATCGGCTTGACATAATACATCGCGTGTCTCGAAGTACGGATAACTCGAAACATGATCCTCATAATAATTTATCTAACTGCACCTTATTTTGTTCAATGAAACTGATCGCATTACACTATTATAACTATTATGATCGACACTAACGTTTGACATGATACATTCTCTGTCTCGAAGTACGGAGAACTCGACTTAATCACATGGTCCGTCGACTAATATTTCTAACCGTAACTTAGTTTTTATCTGTGCTTCAATCATCATCATGATCGGTTTGACATAATATATCGCTTATTTCGAATTACTGAAAACTCGACTTTTATACATGGCCCCAAAAACTCGAAAGTTTCACTGCAAGAAAAACTCAGTCTTACAGGTCCTCTCCCTTGGGTTCGACAGACGATACAGCCATCGTAGAATTGAGGATAGAAGCTATGTGGTTGTCGCTGATGCTGCAGTTGCGTAGAACGCCAACCCAGTCGCCACATGCGTTGATACTGACGTTGCTGACGGGAGGGACTGGGAGGATGAGCGTACTCCCAACGCCTGCCCAGAACGCCAGTACCGTGGACAATATCAAGCCACAGAGTGCACCCTGAAAATAAAAACTACATTTGTACTCAATTATTCTGGCATTGACCTCGGTCTGTCTGTTTAAAAGTCTTGATAACTCAGGACAATCTCAGTACAATCAAATCTTTGTTTGCAGTTCAGTTAAACCCAATCTCAGGATATCCCGTTACAGGTCACGTCAAAACGTCCTTTCATCCGACCAATCAGAGCGACGCTTACAAGATCACGCACGAGAAAGTTCGAATGTGTTCTCTAATCAGCCTCGAAAAGATTTAAAACACTGGGGTTCGAATCACTATTTGGACAATAAGTTTTAAAAATAAAAATCTACACGTTTGCAATCATATATTGTTTTCAGATGTTATGAATAACATATTTTTCAAATTTGAACGAAACCGGTGAAGAAATAAAGATTTTAGAAAATTTATATACATGTAATATTATTATTGTCCAAACAGGGGTTCGAACCCATGTGATTAAAACGGTGTATTCCGAAGAACAGGTGTAGGCCTAACTGATCATGAACGTTCTCTCGCTCAATAGCATATACATTTAAATCGGGAAGGACTTCCGGTAACCAGGGGGAGGTCCTGGCACTCAGAGTAAGTGAAATACTACTGAAATCTGACTGAATGGAAACTAGTTCGAAACGACCAAGAAATGCATAAAACAGAGTTCGACACAACCGTATTCAGCTGTGTATACACAAATGCTGGACTCGGCATCAGACCACTTACCCATGCATTGATGAACGGTATAAAAATCCCGGAAATGAACAAGCCAAGGAGTGGCCCCCCACTCATCCCAAAGATGCTGAGTACGATCTGTGAAGAAAAAATGTGTCGCGCCATGTAATGACAGAACTGGAGAACATATTATCCGGCAATCGTTTAATACAGGTGAACTTTCACTATTGAATAAGTCTACACCTTGTGATACATGACTTGAAGCTGAAGATCATTATAATCTGTGAAAATTGGCTGAACTGAAGTGCGTCTTCAGGGAGGTGTGGTGCCAGGTTACACTACACTAAATCAGTATCACATGCTCCTGCGCGAGAGCCGTATGTAAACAAGTGAGAGAGACAGAGACATGTGACAGCTGTTATTGGATGAAATAGTGTAAGATGTTTGTTTTTTAAAAGCACATCCAACCAGTAATTAAAACTGACCACAATTTTAAGTATTTAGTGCTGTCATTTTTATCACCATGACTTATGCTTATTGTGTGTACAGATATTTTCCAGTAGGTGACATTTGGTGCGGAACTGGGGTTGATGTGTTCCGCTTCCTGTGCTCGCAAAACGAGCCGGACAAGTTGGCCTGATATTTTGTTTTATGGTAGTTTAAAGGCCAGAGTGTACCCATGTGTACATGGAATGGCTGTTGATAGCCTGGATATTTTTTAAAATATATAAGGTTACTATAGAAGTCAATGGGGAAACATTTGGTGGTGTGTAACCTGCCACCCCCTCTATGTCCAATGTTCGTGTACGCATGTAGATACTTGTTGGTGGGCTCTTCACGTTTCAGCTATTTACTTCACTTTTAAAATGCTAAATGATATGTTGGAATAGAAAGTAAGACCTAATTAAACAAGCAATCTCAATTATATGTTTATTATGGGTATCTATGATCAGTGTGTGAAATAGTTTCCAAATTGTGCTAGATATGCCTGAAAGTTACTAGCCCACAAAATAATTCACTAGACCGAAGTTTGAATGTAGACACGGGTTTCATCATTAAGCTGCTAACATGATGAACATTTTTATCAGGTCATAATCTTGCATGATTTAATAGTGTATTATAACTTAACACGTTGGAGAGTGATATATTTACAAAATGACCCCATGAAAATTCACTAGCCAGTCGAGCCAGTGACTGTGGAGATGTACTGGCCCGACTGGATTTTCACTTGCCACGGGCTAGCGGACCATTACTGCCTATGATGTGTTTCGGTGAATGGATTCACTTTTCATAGGTTTGTAATTGTCAAGTGTATACTTTCTTTTGCCCGGTAGTGTGGTATATATGATAGTGATGAATCGTTACACCCTAACTACCTGCAGCACTGTTTGTCCAAGAAGTCGTGCCAGAAACGCGACGCCAATGACGGTTCCGCCAAAGACTAACCCTGAAATGAACAAAATAAAGTTGAAAAGACGTAAATAAAACATGTGACTGTGAGACACACCGGCATCGGTCAAAAGAACGCTGATAGATATATGTAAAATATATTTTTTAAAATAACAAATCAATATGATCGTAATAATTTCTTATGACACATTCTCTTGGCGGTTTTGAATAGCTAAACTGCTGGAAAAGCAATGGTTACTGGTTATATTTATATTTTTTGCCCCCATTTTTTTGCTGAACATTTCAGTGGTGACAGGCCGGGAAAGCCACATTTCAAAAATGACTATTGCCGGGAAGGCCACATTTCAATTACATGGCTGTAGCCGGTAAAGCCACATTTCCAATAGATTAATTAATTAATGGATTAATGAATTAAAGCACCACCTCACTGACACGCCGTAGTATGACTGGAATACTGTTAAAACGGCGATAAACTTACTCACTTCAAAGATACGTATACGAGCGCTTCCAGTGGAGATGAACTAGGACGCGGGAAGAGCCGTAACTATTGCCGGGAGAGCCACATCAATTTAGGCTATCTGTTTCGGAAATGTGGCTCTCCCGGCCTGTAACCGATATTGTCGCTATCACTAGGGCTGCGCAATATAACCGGTTTACCGGTATTTACCGTTTCAGACATGAAAACGATACGTATTGCGATACGCTGATCGAAAACCGGTATTTTGACATGCATTCGGAAAACTTCGTAACACTCGGAAATCTTCGGATATTTCCGTTTTTAATTGTTCTTTTCCCTGTCTCATTAGTGCCAAATGTTACTTACATTTTTATTTTGTCATGATTAAAAGTTTTATTAAAAGGTTAATCAATCATAGTGATTTTGTTGTGTTTTTGCTTTATAATCAAGCATTAACTCGATTATAAATAGTTTTTGTTGAAAAAATAATTCTTGCAATATATTGCAATACATATCGCAATATATGCTTCCGCATCGCAATATATCGCAATATGAAAATTCTCTGCAATACCCACCCCTAACTATCACTAAAATATTCCATGTTTTACGAGCGAGACACAAGGTCGGCGTGGTAATCATTTGTCTTAAGACTGAACTGTATTTCTCTTTTGATTTCCCGGATTTGATCAGACTACCAACCTATAACTTTAGCTGTCCTGTTGACGAAGACGGTAGACGGAACCCAGTTCTTGGACTCCCACGCCAGTTTGAGAATATCCTCCAGGAACACGATGGAGAGTGCATTGAGACCAGACGAGATGGAGCTGTGAACAGGTGAAATGCTAATCAAAGAAATGTTGAGTATGATTTCGAATTTATGACACAGAAAGCTTACACAATAATTCACAAGTTAGCATTTAACCCGTGAACATCCGGGTTAGAATTGGTCTTCAACAACCGATGTTGGTCGTCACAGGCGGGATCGGGTGGTCAGGCTGACTGACTCACATGTCATCGTATCTCAGTTGCGTAGATGGATGCTCATGCTGTAAAATTGCGGAGTGTTACTAAAACAAACCAAACAAGTTAGAAATTTAATTCTTCATGTAAACGGGTTTGTAATTTTTAGGTTTGGGCTTTTTCTTTCGTTTGTATGTTTGTTGTGTATGCGTTTTTTGGTTTGGATTGTTTTTTGGCTTAGTGGATTTGTTTGTTTATGTTTTTTTGTTTATGTTTTTGTTTGTTTATGTTTTGTTGTTGTTGTTGTTTGGTTGTTGTTGTTGTTTGGTTGTTGTTGTTGTTGTTGTTTGGTTGTTGTTTTGTTGCTGTGGAATATTGCTGAGTGCGGCGTTAAACAACAAACCAACCAGCCATATTGATTATTTACAGACCCTCGCCATATAGCTGGAATATTGGTGATTGCGGCGTAAAACTAAACTCAATCACTCACTCATTGTTCCAGACAGGCAACATATAGCTAATCCATCCCCACCCCTTATCGAGGCTTGACCTATATTTAATGTACTTCAAATCCGTCTTGAGACACTGTCTAGTTTGCACACGGGACTAATCATACCGTCTAGACGTATACTGAACACAGACAACAGACTTAGGGATGTAGACTGCCAGAAGTGTGATAGGTGTTGACAGATCGAACATTTGACACTACATACTGCACGTCCGTTGTCAAATTCCACATTGCCCCGGCAAATCTACAGGTAACACAACACAACACAACACTCCTTACCGTGGATATATAAATAACAGGGGTGACACGAAAAGCCGGACTCACAGATTTATTGATTGACTGTTTTCTAACGCCGCACTCAGCAATATTCCAGCTATATGGCGGCGGTCTGTAAATAATCGAGTCTGGACCAGACAATCCAGTGATCAACAGCATGAGCATCGATCTACGCAATTGAGATACGATGACATATGTCAACCTAGTCAGCGAGCCTGACCACCCGATTCCGTTAGTCGCCTCTTACGACAAGCATGGTTTACTGAAGATCATTTCTAACCCGGATCTTCACGGGTCTTGATTATTTACAAACTGTCATCAAAGCTAGAATATAGACGAGTGAGGTATTAAACCACAGACAAACTCAAAGCGCGAGAGATCTGGTCCTGATTTTCTACAGGGCCACCTCGAGGGTGTTACTCCTACCCGAGAGGGGTGGTGGGGTAGCCTAGTGGTTTAAGCGTTGGCTCGTCACGCCGAAGACCCGGGTTCGATTACCCACATGGGTACATTGTGTGAAGCCCATTTCTGGTGTCCCCCGCCGTGATATTGCTGGAATATTGCTAAAAGCGGCGTAAAACAAAACTCAGTCAGTCAGTCAGTCCTACCTGAGAGACGCGCTGAACAGACTGGCCACAAATAGTCCCGCTAGGCCTGGTAAAAAAGTCAACTTGTCCATGACCAGGAACGGTAAGAGCTGAGTGAGAGAAAAGATAAATGGGTGAATGAATGAGAAGAGACATAAACGGATGAATGAATGAGTGCGTGCATGAGAGAGTGTTTAAATATATGAACTAAAGTACTGTCGGAAATAGAAAAAAACTGTTTTAGGCTGTTACTCTGTATCCCTAAAATTGACAAATTTACAAATAGCATATATTGAAATAACCCACATCGGCCTAACTGGGCATTCAGTGGGATGCGTAATGCTATATCCAGAAAAGCATGTTTACTCGTAAAATCGAGCAAACCTGAGAAAAAATACGAATAGCTGCTCAAAACAATAGATCAGACTATAGATGGCAATTAGGTCGCTCAGCCATGTATGACGACGATCCGTCGACTCACCTGTCATGAAATGCACGTCCTGCCTACAAGCACAAGGGGTCATCTCAATGATATTTTATGGGTTTTTTCATGTGTGTTGAATATGTCTCATCTATTGATCATAAAGTTTATGTTGAGATACGTAAAAGGGTATGATACCCATAGAAAGGCTTAAATCAGCCATCGTTTAAATGTCTCAAAATATATAGGTGGCATGACCACCCGAAGATCGACAGGACTGGATATTATTTGTAAATTGTTATGACATGTCGTTTGCTTCCCAGTTTAATTCCCTAAAGGATTATTTATCTCAGCTTATTTCTCTATCCCCCAGCCCGACCCCAACCACCGTCTGCGACACCCGTCCTTGATTTGCTTTTGAGACGACCCCTCCTACCTGTTTCTTTTTATAGTGATAGTGAGACTCCATGGTAGCTCCATCCTTCATAGTTTCAGTATTAAAGTTATTATTTGTTACGTCATCTATCGTTTATAATGAAGCTAAGTTTAATTTTAAAATGGACATTTAAAAATTGTCCTTTGTAATATAATATCATCGGACACTAATTTGCATAAAGCCATGGTCTGTTCTAAATAAGTCGCTTTGGACTTACAAAAAACCGCATTTCTCATTTCTGCACTAATCTCTCCTCAGTAAAGTCCCTTTTTCTACGTTTCCTATCTCCCTACCACTGCGACTGTAGTTAGGCCGAACTTAGTTTAACAGATATTTCACACCTACACATATTAACTACATAAATTGTAGATATCAATGCGAAAAAGCAGTTTTTTTCTGTTTCCGACAGTACTTTAGTGCATCCTCGGCACCAAGGGGTGTAATATCCAGGTACCCCCACTAATATACCCGAAAAGGCCAGAGGAGTCATTATTACATTATTGACAAGTTCAGAGCTCTCCATTTTAACATACGGCGATGTAAATGCGGCTCTTGCGACACCGAAGACTATCTGGCCACCCGGGCCCCAAATAACTATAAAGATAATTTGTTCTCCTGCATGAATTCAAATTTACTCGTGCATGCACACACGCAAACACCACCACAAACCAGTTAAAACAGCCATACTTAGAACTACGAACGTGCAACATATATATCCCCAAAGACAGACCTCCCAAAAGACAGACCTCCAATAAGACAGACTCAATGAGTACATTAATTAGCTGAGCCATGCTGTCCACCCCTATGTAATTAATGAGCTCACCCAGAGTCACTAACAACACATTCCTATCCCTCCTAAAGTCCGTTTGGCTCAAAAGCGGACCGATGAATTGCAATCTAACTCGAAAACTAATAAACATAAAATACTCAATGAAACGCTGATCATAATCAAAACATCATACCCACTCTGTGAGGCTTTTGCAGAATTTTTGTCCTAAAAATTAAAAAGTTCTTTAACAATCTATCATTAAAATATTGACACAGTTCACTATTTGTTACAAGGGAGGAGTGCAGAGAAAGGGACAGCCAGGTGTTCGAGAACGGATGGAGACGGCACAGCACAGGTTAATGAATAAATAAATTTGTCTGTGAACGTGCTAGAACACCTGGCTGTCCCTTTCTCTGCACTCCTCCCTCGTAACAAACAGTGAACTGTGTCAATATTTTAAAGATAGTTTGTTAAACAGCTTTCTTATTTTTAGGACAAAAATTCTGCAAAAACCTCACAGAGTGGGTATGATGTTTTGATTATGATCAGCGTTTCATTGAGTATGTTCTGTTTATTAGTTTTCGAGTTAGATTGCAATTCATCGGTCCGCTTTTGAGCCAAACGGACTGTACAAGTGAATACATTGTGAATATTATAACCTTTAATACCACAAACTAAAGCTATAATTACCATTTATGTTATCATAACACATTTCATTGCAAAGACTCTGTGACAAATCACAAAGTTTCTGTCGCAAAAATCACAAAGACTCCACCCTCACTGTAACCAAGTTCCCTACCAGTGCCACTGATGATGTTGAAGTGACTTCTAATAAGTATTATCTGTGAGCTGACAAACATGTGAAGTAAAATAATATGGTGCTTGGTCTCATATGCTTGATAGGTACATGTACATAAATTATTGTTTTTGATAATATTCACAAGTAAATGTGAAAATATATTCTGATGTACATATATAATTATTGTTTTTGATAATATTCACAAGTAAATGTGAAAATATATGTTGATGTACATATATAAATTATTGTTTTTGATAATATTCACAAGTAAATGTGAAAATATATGTTGATGTACATATACTCATGCCAATAATGGTTGTCACCCCTCCCCACCCCACCCCCACCCCCCACCCCCACCCCCTCTCCAATTAAAAATGGAAGGGGGTGACAACCGTTATTGGCATGAGTATATATTTGTTGATGCAATATGTCTTAATATAAAAATCATAATTCATTACATCAATTGATAAAACTATAGTTAATACCTAATGTTGTCTTTTTTATCTGGGCACATACAATTATTATCAAGGGTACAGCTTATTTAAGCCTTATGCAACCAACCATTAAATGTGTTGTTTTAAGCGGTCTGTCTTTTGGGAAGATACCGAAAATGTGACACATATTACTGGTTAGGTTAGGAATGACATAATTTAAACTCCGATATTTGTTACAAATGGAATTATACAAAATAGAAAATATCATTTTGAGCCGAACCCAACTCGTAAGAAATGTTCGAAGCAACTTTGACCTTCCTTGACCTACTGACCTGGTCTCTGGCCTTGATATGACCTAGTATGTAGGGGTCACATTCGTTGTAGACGGCGAACATGACGAGACCCACGAAGCAGACGAGACAAGACAGGATCAACGTGGGAGGAATGCTCATATATAGTGCCCTGAAACACATGAGTGAGTGAGGGAGTGGGGTTTAACGCTATTTTAAACAGAAATTCTGTTATTTCACGGCGAATCAAAATGATATGCATTCGTCACCACTCGCCCCTTTCCGTAACAGCTATTCGGCTTCTTCCTGAATAATTCGTGACCAACTCGTGTTATTCCGGGACAAGCCGAATAGCGTACGGAAAGGGTCGAGTGGTGACGAATGCTCCCTGAATAACACGTCAAGAAAACCAGCGAAGTGTGGTGCCGACAAACCACGGATCATGAGCAACAATCGGGGATTTGAACCCACGATTTTAGGATCCTAGCAGGCCTAAGGGACAGAACTCTACACAGCGAAATGCAACGCAATAGAGAACCCGGCTACACGCGCCGTGTGTACAGGAAAATCTAATCTTACCAAGAAACGATAGCATCATGTGATTAATGCGAGTTTTACTTCTACATTTCAATGAGAAGATGCGTCCTAAACCATCGAATTTAAGAAAATCTGAAAGGAAAGGGTTTTGCTCCCCTCCTCTTCCCTTTCGCCAGACCATTTAAATTCAGACCTACTTTTGTGAATTGTGTATCTTCTTGATTGCCAGGTATCTCTGTATCGTCGTCTGATTGGCTGCGTATATTGTCAGCTGACCTACCCAGGAGCCAATGATGAGCGACCACACAGAATGACGGACTGTGGGGTCTGGATCCCAGCTGTCCAATTAAAATGCTTTATCTGTACATCATCATCATCAACATCATCATCATCATCTTTATTTCTCGAAAAACCACCAGCGGTGGTACATGAGACAAATATTTTCAAATAAATGCAATCAATACCAAGATAACAAGGATGTACAAAGAAACATCAAAATCATTTATATAAATACATATACAAAGATATAGTGTAACAAATTGAAAAAACGTAAATGTTACAAATTAGATTTTATATGGAGCTTTTTGAAAACATTTCTAGTACATTTTGCTAAGTACCTGAAATGTTGGCTCTATTGAGAAGTGTGCATTTAAATCATTCCACTCATATTCCATGTCGTGTTTTTAACTGTTTTAAATGCATGCACACGCACGCTCAAACGCACGCACACGTATTATACAAAATACGTAAGAGGTGGTTAATGTATCGGGTTGGTTTGATGGATTACATCCAGGGCCCACTTGCACAAAGCGATCTTAGCGCTAAGACTGACTGACTGACTGAGTTTGGTTTTACGCCGCTTTTAGCAATATTCCAGCAACATCACGGGGGGGACACCAGAAATGGGCTTCACACATTGTGCCCATGTGGGGATTCGAACCCGGGTCTTCGGCGTGACGAGCCAACGCTTTAACCAATAGGCTACCCCACCGCCCCCTTAGCGCTAAGAATATTCTCGGGTTATGTTATGGTATGGGAGTTACGATTTTCGTAGCGCTCACGGGACGATGGGGTAGCCTAGTGTTTAACGCAGAAGACCCAATTCTGGTGTCCTTGGACATTGCTGGACATTACTGGATATTGCTGGAATATTGCAAAAAGCGGAGTAAAACCATACTTATTCACTCACTCGTAGCGCTAAGATCGATTTGTGTACGTGGTCCCTGATGAAGTATAACATGCTCACAATATCAACCACTGGTTTGTCTGGGTCAGACTCGTTTATCTGCATACCGCCGTCACAAAGATTTAATACGGCATTAGACAGAGCTAAACATCTTCTAGCCCAGGTCCACGAGGTGGATTCACAATTTGTTTTGGTGGGCGTGATACTCACTCGAAGAAGAATATCCGTCCCTTTTCGTTTGCAATCTGCCACACCCTCTCGACCCCGCCCACCTCAATGGATCCCTGCACTGCTACTGCAACCAGGCCCGCCATCACGACAAACGTCTGGAACGTGTCTGTCCACACCACGGCTCGCAGACCACCCTGTCAGAAACAGACACCGTCAAGTCCAGGCACAGACACCGTCAAGTCCAGACACAGACACCGTCAAGTCCAGACACAGACACCGTCAAGTCCAGACAGAGACACCGTCAAGTCCAGACACAGACACCGTCAAGTCCAGACACAGACACCGTCAAGTCCAGACACAGACACCGTCAAGTCCAGACACAGACACCGTCAAATCCAGACACAGACAACGTCAAGTCCAGACACAGACACCGTCAAGTCCAGATACAGACACCGTCAAGTCCAGACACAGATACCGTCAAGTCCAGACACAGACACAGTCAAGTCCAGACATTGCAAGTTATGGAAGAATATACGATAACACCAGACTGACTGACTGACTGAGTTTTACGCCGCTTTTACCAATATTCCAGCAACATCACGGCGGGGGACACCAGAAATGGGCTTTACACATTGTACTCATGTGGGGATTCGAACCCGGGTCTTCGGCGTGACGAGCCAACGCTTTAACCACTAGGCTACCCCACCGCCCCTATAACACCAGAACTATTTAAGTCAGTAGACAGGCGCGTAGCAATTTTTTTCGTGTAAGCCCGATAGGTTGCAAAGCTTTATATCTAGATAGTATTGAGGGCTTGCCCATCCTTTTGAGAAACAATCACTACCAATACTTGTTATGAAATGTATGACATATAGAAGAAACGTTAAATAGCTATTTTCTTTCATACAATGGTGCTAAATGTACAGAAAACCCAGTTATAAACTTTGGGTTTAATGCTATTAAGACACGAAAGAACAATAAAATCATATCCCTGTTGGATTCGAACCAGTACGTGTTCAATGGGGGTAGCCTAGTGGTTAAAACGTTCGCTCGTCACGCCGAAGACCCGGGTTCGATTCCCCACATGGGTACAATATGTGGAGCCCATTTCTGGTGTCCCCCGCCGTGATGTTGCTGGAATATTGCTACAAGCGGCGTAAAACCATACTAACTCACTTGTTCAATGATCCATGGTCCCCCGCCATTATATTGCTGGAATATCGCTAAAAACGACGTAATATCATTCACTCACTCACTCACTCAATCGGTATATGGCCATACAGTTTGTAACAAACCGGGGTAATAATAGTGAGATTGTCTGCACTTTGAGCAATCTCAACGGATGGAAAATAGCGCATAACGAATGCACGTATTATAATTATTAAGCAAACGTACGAAGTGAATAAATGTGCGCAAACTGATTATACTCACGAGTGCTGTGTAGAATGTGCACACGACACCAATTATTGTTATACACAGCTCCAGACTCAGTCCCGTCACTGGAAACAGATAACAGACCCATACAGTGACACTCGTTAATCTGGACGATTCCTTACTGATGACAGTAGTTCCAAAACTCCGGATAAAACAGTACAAGTCAGTGAGTGAGTGAGTGAGTGAATATTGCTTAACTTCGATACCACTGTCAGTTCGACAAAGAGAAATACGTGGGGACATAGCTTTACTTCGATACAACTGTCAGTTCAACACAATCGACAAAGAGAAATACGTGGGGACATAGCTTTACTTCGATACCACTGTCAGTTCAACACAATCGACAAAGAGAAATACGTGGGGACATAGCTTTACTTCGATACCACTGTCAGTTCAACACAATCGACAAAGAGAAATACGTGGGGACATAGCTTTACTTCGATACCACTGTCAGTTCAACACAATCGACAAAGAAAGAGAAATACGTGGGGACATAGCTTTACTTCGATACCACTGTCAGTTCAACACAATCGACAAAGAGAAATACGTGGGGACATAGCTTTACTTCGATACAACTGTCAGTTCAACACAATCGAGAAATACGTGGGGACAACTTCGAGAAATGTCAGTTCAACACAATCGACAAGAGCGTTTAGCTTTACTTCGATACCACTGTCAGTTCAACACAATCGACAAAGAGAAATACGTGGGGACATAGCTTTACTTCGATACCACTGTCAGTTCAACACAATCGACAAAGAGAAATACGTGGGGACATAGCTTTACTTCGATACAACTGTCAGTTCAACACAATCGACAAAGAGAAATACGTGGGGACATAGCTTTACTTCGATACCACTGTCAGTTCAACACAATCGACAAAGAGAAATACGTGGGGACATAGCTTTACTTCGATACAACTGTCAGTTCAACACAATCGACAAAGAGAAATACGTGGGGACATAGCTTTACTTCGATACAACTGTCAGTTCAACACAATCGACAAAGAGAAATACGTGGGGACATAGCTTTACTTCGATACCACTGTCAGTTCAACACAATCGACAAAGAGAAATACGTGGGGACATAGCTTTACTGCTTTACCGATACCACTGTCAGTTCAACACAATCGACAAAGAGAAATACGTGGGGACATAGCTTTACTTCGATACCACTGTCAGTTCAACACAATCGACAAAGAGAAATACGTGGGGACATAGCTTTACTTCGATACCACTGTCAGTTCAACACAATCGACAAAGAGAAATACGTGGGGACATAGCTTTACTTCGATACCACTGTCAGTTCAACACAATCGACAAAGAGAAATACGTGGGGACATAGCTTTACTTCGATACCACTGTCAGTTAAACACATCAAAGTTCGATATGTATGATGACTACTGCACTCTAAACAGTGACCATCCGGGAAAGCATGTTTCTGGAAAAAACGATGTAGGGAATAATGAGGATTTACTCTATCTGACACGTGAGTGAGTGAGTAATCGAGTCTGGACCAGACAATCCAGTGACCAACAGCATCAATCTACGTAATTGGGATCAACTTAGTCAGCGATCACCCGATCGCCTCTTACGACAGGCATGGGTTGTTGAAGACCAGTTCTAACCCGGATCTTCACGGGTCTCCGGTACTCTCCAGCGGGAATGTATCGGAGTACGAATGTTGATGAGACTGGTGAGAAAGCCTACCTGAGTTGAGAGCCAGAGACGGAGCGTACAGCACCACCCCCATAAACAGAAGCTGCAGCAGAAAGAAAAATGCTAAAATGTAATGAAGACACAGTTATTGTCTTTTTCTTTCAGACAGTGGTCACGAGAGAGAGAGAGAGAGAGAGAGAGAGAGGAGAGAGAGAGAGAAAGAGAGAGAGGTGTGGGTGGGGGGTGGAATGGAGATTTCTCTATCTAACAAGTGACGGGAGCTTTACATCAAGTTGACTATGCAAAACAAAGTTTGGGTAAGGGGATAAAGGATAGAGATTGTCCGGGAGGAACAGGGTCCAGATTAACGATGGTTCACTGTAGGCAATCGACATGAGTCAGACATATACTACCCATCAAACGTTTAGACTCACTTAAAACACTCACTATATGTTATGTATATATATATGGTTACATCGAAGACGAATTTCTCAACTAACTTGGGGAACCAACTGCAAACCTTATGCAGATGAATTGCATGAAAATCGTGCATCAAATTAGTGAAAAGCATGTGCGAATAACGTGCATGCGAACAGCTGCGTTTTGGTGTAAAGTTTTGTTAAGAATTCTATCATTTATGGAACTCATGACAATAATTTTTTCAACGCTACGAATTTGTTTTACAATACATCAGTTCATGTGTAAACAGTACCTTTAAACAGTATAGAATATTTTGCAAAACGTAGTTTAGAACAGTTGACTGAAGTTAGTGGCTATATTTACACTAGTGAGCCTAAACGTTTGATGGGAAGTATATATTAGATGACTCAGACCTAGATTACCATGTTCAGCAGGAACAGGATGGAGGCACAAACTCGCACTGACCGGTTGAAGCGGGTTTCCAAATACTGAAATGGACATGACATATATGAAAAATACACGTGAGTCACAGCAACGCTTACTGCCACAATACTCATCTCGGAACTATCATGGCATCATCTATAATCTCCAGGGTATACGTTACGACAAATCTCCACTTGTAACCTTGATGCATCTATGGCTCAGCCCGATAATTTTATGACCTCCCTTTGCTCTCTCCGCATTCTCACAGTAGCCAATCAGATAAGCCGCCGTTCAAACCGAGCTTGCCAGTGTCAACAACGAAGGTTTTGGGGGAAATCATACAGACAAATTGACAGGTCTGAAACCTTAAAAAATATATACAAAAACTCTTTCTACCTCTTTCAGAGTACCTCTGCAACAATTGTGTTGCCAAGTTTAATCGGTTAGATCAGGGAGACTATATCAAGGTGTTGTAGAGTATCCCTGGTTAGATAAAAGAAGCGAAAGTGAGTTGTGATCGGTACGCTCAACTTCCCAGCGTAGACACCTGATTGGATAAAAAGCCTGCCAAGGGAGGTAATAAAATCATAGGATGCATCCAGGGCATAGTGGAGATTTTATCGGAACGTATGCTCCGGAGATTATCGAGGATGCTACCATGGGGCGCAGTGGGCGAGCTATGTAAGTCGCCAGGCTATAGTGATCAATCGAGCTCGGGATCGAGCCAACCTGTGACCGGGTGTAAAAACCTTGGAGTCAACTTTGTATGGAGACTCTTTCAGTGTTGTCACAACCCCTAGTGTACAGTAGTGTCGGTCCGATTAATTGAAATAATCGAAGATTGGTCGCAGTGACGAAACGACCAAGCAATCGATCATGTTTTCTCATAATCGAACACAAACAATTCTGGAAAACTTTTTGCATTAACAATATTTTTCGCATGGTTGGTTTTATCAGTTACATTTTATGAGCACTACAAGCTCGATCCAAGTCATGATTGAATTTATCTTCAGGACCCCAAGAAATTTATGTTCCTAACATACTAGTTACCCTTTCAAGATGTGAAATTTGCAACAAAAAAACCCAAAGAACTACATGTTTTTTCTTTATGTTTTTTGTGAATTAACAAAAATAACCAGAACAAATTCATAAATGACGCTAACAAATTATTTTCGATGATTGATCGGTTGTAATGAAGCAATCATCAATTATGAGATTTTAACCAATTCCCAACACTAGTGTACATTACTCAACCCTGTGCACTTAAAACAACCCACGAATCCGTTGGCAAATGACTAGATGTCGGCCACGTGAATACGTGCAAACACCTTGTTGCGGGTACAGCAACGCGCAGTGAACTTGGACAAAGTACTGTGACTATGTGTCCCAGTCCACCCAGCTTAGAATGGGTACCTCGTAAGCATGGGAAAGCCACATTAACTTGGTGCGCCTAGTTGGCTGCAAGATTTGTATCATTCCCAGGGAGTTGAGATTAAAACTATTTCTAGTTATATTAAAACCGTTCATACAAATAATAGTATGTATCAGTACGCCGATCATACATATATTACAGTGCATATATTTTTTCATACATTTTTATATTTTTCACAAATTATTCATAACAAAGAAAATTCGTATACGTTCAAGTTGCAGTGCATAGTGTGTCTTGTTTATAGCCCCGCGTATCAAGCGCAGTAGTAGGCAATTAGCAAAAGCGTCCACGCCAACCTTAAACTAATTAATCAAAGATGAAGCTAGCGAGCTGTGTCGGCTCCGGCCTTTCTTCTCGTGTACATCCCTTGGTCAAGCACAGATAAATAGTCCCATCCCAGCAGGAGCATATCTACCACCAACTAAGTCGTAATCGAAAATCAACTTTTGTTGAACAAGATCGAGATTACCATCATGCCATCCTCTTTGTCCTGTCGTAATTGCCATGGTCAGATATTTTGTTAAGCAGCTGGTGCAAGCTGACCGTGGCTACACCACAAAGGAAATCAAACCTTGTTAGGTAATCATCTTCTTACCACCTACCTCGTGTAGTGAAACCTTGTCAGCATAGGGTAGATAACGCATATGGAAACTTCAACTTTATAGAAACTTGATAATGACAAACGAGTAGAGCTGTGGGGTATAAAATCCTGGGTTCTTCCATATCAGGCACACTTGCTTGAATAAACCCTTGATCTCACAGCTCTGGCTCCTTTCTTTGTTTCAAGGTAAGAAACATTTAAACTTATTCTTGTTTAACTTGTTATTTCTTTGTAATTATCGTCTAGAAAATGTTAGAGTTAGGTTAGAAACATTCCTACAACATTGAAGCACTTTGTCATTTGCAAATGCTAGCTCTAGATAACCGATTAATTATTAGGGCACTACCCAGGGATATTTATTTATGCACATTGCGTCGTGGGCTCCTCAAGTTTATGTTTTTCATGTACAAACGAATATTTCTTTTCTATGTTTCGACACACATGTGTGTATTCCCAGTCTTTGTCTTGTTTTATTCATTTGCGTGTTAGATCTGTATATGCAGGTTAGATTCCCGTTCAGTAGCCTAGATTCTAGTAGCTTAGTCACAAAAACAGTTCCGAGAGTTTATACAATCATTTCCAGCAAAGACGAAGTTTATGTATTTTACTATAGTCCGCCGATCAAATTATAGTCGTGTAGATTTACCTCAGATACGCGCTCACATGATAGGTATAACAGCCAACATTTGTGTTTTGATATTTCACCAACACTATAAGAATTTGAATAATGATGTATTAAACGTTCCGTTCCGCGTGCAGTTGTATACCGTACAAAACAGTTTATACGCGAATCACATTACCGTAATCAGTAGAAAATGGTATTGTCTACTCTTCATATTACCAGAAAATATACATTCAAATCCGTGTAGTTTGCAATTACAGTCTTCGTTCCGTACTTGTTTAGCTCCGTAATTTAAGAAATACGCGTAGCCAATGACAACAGCGCCGTCCTAGTACATTATTACATATTCATTTAACTAAGTTACTGTCTTGTTTTGTAAAGCACAAAATGTAGCACTACAGCATTACATATATTCTAGGTCATGGCTTAACTCCGTATAGGTCGAAATTACACGTTGCCAATAGCAACATCACCGTCGAAATACATTTACCGTAGTCACCCAAATAATTCAGGATGGGACAAAGTAGTACTCTAGCTAAAACTATATCGTCTGTCCCCGTAGTTACACATATTTATATCACTCTCTAGTTCCACTTACCGTATCTACCGAAATTATTGTATTGAGAAAATAAATGTTAACATTACAGTTAGAATGCGTACAGTCAATACCGGAGTTAAATGGTATATGTCAAATCTGAGCACTTCGCGCCGTTTACCGTATTTGCTCAAGGCATGTATGTTGATAACGGAAATTACTTACACAAGTCATAAATCGTTACCGTAGTTAATGCATTAAGCGCGACATACCGTAATAATAGTAAATTCCTACCGTAGTCAATACACTAAGCGCAACATACCATAATAGTCATAAATTCCTACCGTAGTTAACGCAATAGGCACTACATACCGTAATTGTCATAAATCGGTACCGTAGTTAACGCATTAGGCGCGACATAACGTAATAGTCATAAATCCGCACAACAGTTAATGGACTAGGCACTACATGCTGTAATTAAACTGTTGGGCGCTCCACTCAGTACTTGTTCTTTGCAATTGTTGTTGATGATTAATTCATCCGTCAGGTTATGTTATTTATCAGTACCGTAGTTACTCAAGAAAATGTTATTATTTGTATTATGTTTCTGTAAGCAGTTACCGTACATACCCTGTTGTACCACACATTGCTTATATTACCGGACTTAGATATAAACTGTATTAGGATATCATTGATTATTATTTCTATTATTGTATGTCATTATTATGTATGAACTGATGTATATTGAATGTCATGCAAGGACACTTGCTTGAATAAACCCTGGATCTCACAGCTCTGGCTCCTTTCTTGTTTCAAGGTTTCAAGGCTTGCTCCCTATAGCTAATTCCCCAAATCGAGGCCTGACAGCACCTTTAGCACACATAGCGCTAAAGGTCGTCCTAACAGACCATAAGGCTGTCTTAATTGGTGGAGACGTTCGATCCTCGATGCCTGGAGCCAACCCTGAAAACTACAAGTTGAGACTGCGCAGTTTCTGTGAGAAGTTCCAAACACCTAAGCCCCCAACACCATCTCCACAGCCCAATACAACAACACTATGTCAGACGACACCATCACCCACTTTATCAACGGATGAGACAAGGTCAGACATCACATCACAGACCCTTGACAGTTCGCCTCAATGCAACCAGCAACATCCCACAACAAAGGCGCAAGTACACCTTCCAAAATACAATGGACAACAGGATGCTGAAAGTTGGTGGGCAGATTTTGCCAACTTTAACATCCTCCATGGACATTCAGACTACATTTCCTGTAGAATTCTGCCATTCTACTTGGACGATGCTGCAAAGGTATGGTTTCTCTGCCTGCCTGAAACCACACAACGCGACATGCAGTCACTGAAGGCAGCCTTCAAACAACGTTTTCGGCGTTCCTTTGACGTGGGTCTTCTACACATGGCACAGAAGGAGCAGGAAACGACAGAAGACTACATCACCAGGGTGCAATCATCCATGTTGCACTCCACATTGCCACAATCTGTGATAGTAGCTATTGCAATCAATGGGCTACTCCCACAGATTAAGCAGTGGGTGTACACGAAGGAGCCAGCAACCCTGGACGAGGTTCGCCACCAGGCACAGCTGGCTGCACAGTCGCAGGCTCCCAGCACAGCAGAGGTCAGCCTGGTCCAACAAGTTGAACAATTAACAAACTTGGTGGCCATGCTGATCACAACAAACAGGGCCTGTGCTGTACAGTCAGCAACTCCTTCAACTGGTCTACAGCAGCAAGAGCCTTGGGAACACCACCACAGACAACAGACACCCCCATTGCCACCACACAGCACAGCAACAGCAGCCACCACCAACCACCGGTACCACACCAACAGCAGCAGTACCAACTACCACCACAGCAACAGAAGCACTACCAACCACCACCACAGCAACAGCAGCAGTACCAACTACCACCACAGCAACAGCAGCAGTACCAACCACCACCACAGCAACAGAAGCACTACCAACCACCACCACAGCAACAGCAGCAGTACCAACCACCACCACAGCAACAGCAGCCGTACCAACTACCACAACCATCACCACAACCCCCGCCACAACAACAGCAGTATCCAACCCCACTTCATCAACCATACAGCTCAGCGCAGCAACACCCACCACCAAGCCCCAGCAGCCGACTGTCGGCTCCACAGCATCTTCAAAGCAGATGTCGCAGATGTGGTGAGTTTTTTCGGTTTCCTCACAATTGCCCTCATAGAAACACCATATGCAGCTACTGCGGTATAACTGGTCACCATACTAAAGTTTGTATGCGTGCATATTATGCTCAAGGTAGGCAGTCACAAAAAGCATGCACACCTGATTCTCAGCATTCTGGGGTCAGGCAAGAGTCAGATTTTGTATCTCTTGTGGCACCCTTGACAAAGAACACTGTTCATGTCAAGGTGAAACAAGTCAGAACATTAGCTCTTGTTGACACAGGTGCCTCAGTTAGCTGTGTCAGCATGGGTTACTTACGCAAGATAGGTATCAAACCCTTTCATTTAGGTCCATCTCACCTCACTGAAATCATTGGTGTAGGAGGTGAAAAACACTCTGTGCTAGGTTCTATCTCTCTTGACATCAACATAGGTCACATCTATCTCTCTCAAACCTTTCATGTCTTCCATAACCTACATCACTCACTCATCTTAGGCATTGACTTCCTTGAGTCCAACAAAGTCACCATAGACCTGCCCTCAAAGTGCTTACACATACACGAAGGTCTTGTGTCTGTCTCTCTGGCATCAATCAATGGAGGTTATGTAAGGCCATACAAATCTGTTGTCATTCCTCCACACTCTCAAGCTGACATTCCCATCAAAATTTCTCATTGTCAACAAGGTCAAGTTTTTCTCTTGGAACCCGTCCCAGCACTAAATGACATGGAGCTCCCAAGGTGCCAAATGTCTCATTACAAACCACCCCAAATCAGTTTGCATGAGATTACTTAATGCAAGTGACAGCCATGTCACACTGTTTTCTAAAACTGTCATTGCTGTTGCCTCAGAGATTGACCCTACATCTGTCCTTGACCTCCCTGACACGTCTGATTCTGACTCTCCTTCTACAAGTGCTAACACAACACATTCACAAGACATTGAGTTTGATCTCAGCGATGCTGATCTCACACAGGAACAACGAAAACATTTACATGCATTTCTACAATCACAAAGGTCAGTTTTTGCCACAGATTTGTCAGACTTAGGACACACTCACTTACATCATCACAAAATAGATACAGGTGATGCCAGACCCATTAGACTCCCTTTTTACAGACAAAATGCAGCCATTAGGAAAGAATGCTCTAGACAAGTACAAGAAATGTTAGAAGCTAATATTATTCAGCCTAGTTCTTCTGAGTGGCACTCTCCTGTTGTCATGGTTAAAAAACGTGACTCTTCTTACCGTTTTGCCGTAGATTATAGACGCCTCAATGCAGTTACCAAGCCCATATTTTTTTCCTCTACCACGTTTTGAAGATGTCGTTGATGCTGTAGGCGATAGCCATGCCAAAATTTTTAGTGTCCTTGACTGTGCTAGTGGCTTTTGGCAAATACCACTTCACCCCGAAACAAAACACAAATCAGCATTCATTACACCTGATGGTGTTTTGAATGGAATCGCCTCCCCCTTTGGTCTCAAAATGCCCCAATGGCTTTTCAGCAAACAATTTCAGAGGCACTAAAAGAAATGAATTGGCGTTACATATTGATATATGTTGACGACATCATAATATTTTCCAAAACCTTTTCGGAACATCTGAGTCACCTCAAGGCAGTATTTCAAAAGATCAGAGAAGCAGGCCTCACTCTAAAGCCCAGCAAGTGTAAATTCGCCACAAAACAAGTCACCTATTTAGGTCATATCTTCAGCAAAGATGGCATCCATGTTGATCCTTCAAAAATAGATTCGGTCACACAAATCCCACCTCCTAAAATGTCCATGATGTGCGCCATTTCTTGGGCTTGGCATCATATTATCGCAAATTTGTGGCCAACTTTTCTGGTATAGCCTCCCACTGTTTAACCTTTGAAAAAGATGTGTCATTTGAATGGTCTGACCATTGTCAGCAGGCATTTGAAAAGCTGAAACAAGCTCTTACAACTGCACCTATCCTTGCATACCCTGACCAAACAAAGCCCTTCATACTCACAACTGATGCATCACAAACTGCAATAGGGTACATTTTAGGCCAACGTGATTCACAGGGCAGAGAGCGAGTAATCTGTTATGGTGGTCGCTCTCTCCACACTACAGAAAAGAATTGGGGAATCACACATTTAGAATGCCTAGCCGTCCTAGAGGGTATCAAAAACTTCAGGGTGTATCTTGCCAATGGTTCATTTTCTGTCTACACAGACCACAAGGCTCTTACTTGGCTAAAGAAAACGAAACATGACTCTGGTCGGCTTAGTAGATGGTCCCTGATGCTGCAAGAATATGATTTTGAGATTATACACAGACCAGGCAAATCTAACACAAATGCAGATGCCCTATCTCGCATTGCACATGCAGAACAGGTACATGAACCCAACACTGAAGACATACCTTCCCCACCCATTTCAACAAAACCAATCTCTTCACCATGCCAATATGCACAGGTAGCTGCCACTGCTTCCTCTCCACTCTTACCCACTCCAACTTCACATACCACATCCCAGTCAAGCAACCCCATCAAGCAAGTGTCATTTCCACACCCCGAGAGCAACATGAGGTCTACAACCTCGACTGCCTCCTCTCAACATTATGCTCATTCTAATGCAGGCATCATGAGGTCTACACCCTCGACTGCCTCCTCTCAACATTATGCTCAATCCAATGCAGGCATCATGAGGTCTACACCCTCGACTGCCTCCACTCGCAATTCTTCCCATTTCAATGCAGGCAACATGAGGTCTACACCCTCGACTGCCTCCACTCGCCATTCTACCAATTTCAATGCAGGCAACATGAGGTCTACACCCTCGACTGCCTCCACTCGCCATTCTACCAATTTCAATGCAGGCAACATGAGGTCTACACCCTTGACTGCCTCCACTCGACACTCTACCCATTTTAATGCAGGCGACATGAGGTCTACACCCTCGACTGCCTCCACCCGCCATTCTACCAATTCCAATGCAGGCAACATGAGGCCTACACCCTCGACTGCCTCCACCCGCCATTCTACCAATTCCAATGCAGGCAACATGAGGCCTACACCCTCGACTGCCTCCACTCGCCATTCTACCAATTTCAATGCAGGCAACATGAGGTCTACACCCTCGACTGCCTCCACTCGACACTCTACCCATTTTAATGCAGGCGACATGAGGTCTACACCCTCGACTGCCTCCACTCGCAATTCTTCCCATTTCAATGCAGGCAACACGAGGTCTACACCCTCGACCGCCTCCACTTGTAATTCTTCCCATTGCAATGCAGGCAACATGAGGTCTACACCCTCGACTGCCTCCACCCGCCATTCTAATGCAGGCAACATGAGGCCTACACCCTCGACTGCCTCCACCCGCCATTCTACCAATTCCAATGCAGGCAACATGAGGTCTACACCCTCGACTGCCTCCACCCGCCATTCTCCCAATTCCAATGCAGGCAACATGAGGCCTACACCCTCGACTGCCTCCACGCGCCCATATGCACATTCGGCCTCAGGCAACACGAGCTCTACACGCTCAAATGCCCCCTCTCATCCACATGCTCTTTCAAAACCAGGCAACATGAGGTCTGCACCCTCGAAAGCCTTATCGCACAAACATCAACAAGGTCGACAACTCATGTCTCGTCCCTCCAGTCAACTAGTGTCTACATGTTCGGACAAATCATCTCTGTCCTCTCAAGACACCATTATACACCACACTCATCACGCCATCACACTCAAGTCCAAAACTACATCACATTCAAATACTGACAATCCACGACTTCATTCACACAATGTTTCTACAGAAGACACCTGCAGAGATGACGTGTCATCCTCTATATCTGTAGACTTTGTCTACAAATCAGGTCCAACCCCTCCTGGTCCTATGGTTTTCACTATAGGCACTGATCTAGACGATGAAGGCTTGGCAGAAAAACAACGTAAGTCTTCGGACCTTCGTCCAATCATTGACTACATTGAGAAAGGTGAAATTCCCTCCACCTATACAGATGCTCAAGTAAAGGGCCTTGCAGGCCTTTCCCAGGAGTATGACATTCGTGACGGTATTCTGTACCATTTCTATCATGCCAAGCATAGAGGTCAGAAAAACAACCGCCCTCCCATGGTCACACAGCTAGCTGTCCCCGTTTGCTGTCGCAAAGAGCTTCTTTTTGCTTACCATGATTCCAAAGCTGGTGGATGCCACTTTGGACGAGACGCCACACGTCAAACAATACTCACTAAGTATTATTGGCCAGGCCTATACCAGGATATTGAGAATTATATCAAGTCCTGTGATGACTGTCAACGCTCCAAAAGAAGGACAAATGCCAAGCCAGCACCAATGGTGCCTATGCCTATTGAGGACACATTCTCTCGTGTCCATGTTGACATCCTTGGTCCACTACCTGAGACTAAAGAAGGCTACAAATATGTTCTCCTTGCCGTTGATTCCTTCTCTCGCTGGACTGAAGGTTTCCCAATGCGCACTCAAGAAGCATCTGAGGTTGCATCAATCCTGTTTAATGAGGTGTTTTCACGATTTGGTGCTCCTCGTACACTTCTTACTGACCGAGGCAGGCAGTTCACGTCAAGTTGGTAAATGCCCTCTGTGAACTCTTGGATATCAAACACTATTACACTTCATCCTATCACCCCAAACCAATGGCATGTGTGAGAGGAGGAATAGTGTAATAGAACAGGCTCTCCGAACATATGCTGACCCTGATCAAACCAACTGGGCCAAACTCATTCCATGTGTAATGATGGCCATGCGCAATGTACCTTGTCAATCAACTGGGTATTCGCCACACTACCTTCTGTTTGGGAAGGAAATGAATCTCCCTTTTGACACTACCTTACTGCCCAAATCTACTCTTGGCAAGGATGCACAGGGTCATCTGCAAGATCTCTTAACAAACCTCAGTGTGGCTAAATCACTTGCAAAGGACAACATGTCTGCTGCACAGGACAAAAGCAAGGGTCTTCAGGATATCAGATCCAAGGAGCCTTCCTACTCTGTTGGCGATCAGGTTCTAATGACTGATCCCACAGTCAAAACCGGCCTTTCACCCAAACTATCAAAGAAATGGATAGGGCCTTACAGAATCATTCGCATTGGTCTAAACCACACATACAAACTCATGAATGCAAGCACAAACAAGGAACATAAATCATTCATACATGCCAACAGACTCAAGCCTTATACACCTCCCACTCCTCGTATGCAAGTGTCACAACCCACCCAGCATCTGGCAACACCTACTCAGTCAACATCCTCCCAGCCTGACAATGCACATAGACAAGGCTCACAAACAGCTACTCCAACTCCGTCAACAGCCTCACAGCCAGACAATCTTATCACAACACAGCACATGTCAAGCCAAGAACAAGATAATGAACCAGACAACACACACCCATCATCTTCCCAACAAGATGATCAACTGTATGCGGTAAAACGCATTCACAAAGCCAAAAAGCGATCAGGAGAAACCCATTACTTAATTGAATGGGAAGGTTACCCACAGCGTACCTGGGAACCAGCCTCTAACCTTAGTCCTGAAATGATAAGTGATTACCACACTTACAGAACCCGATTGGGCCACAGACGAAAACGGAAGCACAAATATTTTGCAAAATCATAGATCATGACCTTCCATGGTATTCCTCCTGACAACATGTCATCTTCGGTCAAGGTAGATGAGCTCTGACCAACCCTTACAGGTAATCATATTACCTTGTGTTTTATAAGTGCTACGCTGTGAAATGTTGTGGCCACAACTTTCCTGCATTATGGTCATCCCATCTGACTTGTCCCTTGGTTTCTTGTCTTGTCTTAGGTCCATCATGGGGAGTCACCATCCTTTCGTTACTACTGATATCTGTGCTTCCTGTCCCGACTGTCCTTCCCAGCAATTCTCATCTTTGACTTTTACACACAACATTCTCAACATAACAACTGTCTACTCCTCGAACTCACTTCTCGTCCTGAGTGTGTCACTATTGCCTATTTCTTTTCGCTCACACCGTGTCTTTCCTACTTGCACATCCAACCGCCTTATGTTCAAAGAAAATGTTCATCTCTCATGATATCTCTTTCCCACTCTCACACTCCACTCCTGATTTCAATGTCACCAATAAACTTACCGACCGTTCACTCAACATCCCCCGATCTAACTTCCCCGCAAATTACGCACGCTCTTTCAACAACCGTTTACCTCATATATTTCGACAGTCCACCTTGGGTATTTTCAAGATTTGGAACCAACTGGCATGGTCATTTAAAGGTATTTTAAAGGGCAAATTGTTAGGGAACGCTAAAAAGTCCCTCATCATTCAACCTGTCTCAAGTATATACTATGTATCTTTTCAACTTTTTCAGGTTCCTTTTTTGACTTGTCCATCTTTTTTAAATTGTCCCTGATTTCTTCCACTGCCATGTGTATTTGTATTTCAGGTCAAATAATTGTATTTTAATTCTTGTACCATAATTGTTTTTAAACATACCATCCCTATGTCCATCCTATTTTTTTCGTTTTGATCATTGTGTATAAGTTTGTCAAACGCTATCATCCGCACCTCTTTGATTCTCAGTGTACATCTTGGTATTTGTAACCCTTTCCTGTTTTTGTAAAAGCTTTTGAGGACAAAAGCTCCACGACGCATATAGGGTATTATTATTACAGTGCATATATTTTTTCATACATTTTTATATTTTTCACAAATTATTCATAACAAAGAAAATTCGTATACGTTCAAGTTGCAGTGCATAGTGTGTCTTGTTTATAGCCCCGCGTATCAAGCGCAGTAGTAGGCAATTAGCAAACGCGTCCACGCCAACCTTAAACTAATTAATCAAAGATGAAGCTAGCGAGCTGTGTCGGCTCCGGCCTTTCTTCTCGTGTACATCCCTTGGTCAAGCACAGATAAATAGTCCCATCCCAGCAGGAGCATATCTACCACCAACTAAGTCGTAATCGAAAATCAACTTTTGTTGAACAAGATCGAGATTACCATCATGCCATCCTCTTTGTCCTGTCGTAATTGCCATGGTCAGATATTTTGTTAAGCAGCTGGTGCAAGCTGACCGTGGCTACACCACAAAGGAAATCAAACCTTGTTAGGTAATCATCTTCTTACCACCTACCTCGTGTAGTGAACCTTGTCAGCATAGGGTAGATAACGCATATGGAAACTTCAACTTTATAGAAACTTGATAATGACAAACGAGTAGAGCTGTGGGGTATAAAATCCTGGGTTCTTCCATATCAGGCACACTTGCTTGAATAAACCCTTGATCTCACAGCTCTGGCTCCTTTCTTGTTTCAAGGTAAGAAACATTTAAACTTATTCTTGTTTAACTTGTTATTTCTTTGTAATTATCGTCTAGAAAATGTTAGAGTTAGGTTAGAAACATTCCTACAACATTGAAGCACTTTGTCATTGCAAATGCTAGCTCTAGATAACCGATTAATTATTAGGCACTACCCAGGGATATTTATTTATGCACATTGCGTCGTGGGCTCCTCAAGTTTATGTTTTTCATGTACAAACGAATATTTCTTTTCTATGTTTCGACACACATGTGTGTATTCCCAGTCTTTGTCTTGTTTTATTCATTTGCGTGTTAGATCTGTATATGCAGGTTAGATTCCCGTTCAGTAGCCTAGATTCTAGTAGCTTAGTCACAAAAACAGTTCCGAGAGTTTATACAATCATTTCCAGCAAAGACGAAGTTTATGTATTTTACTATAGTCCGCCGATCAAATTATAGTCGTGTAGATTTACCTCAGATACGCGCTCACATGATAGGTATAACAGCCAACATTTGTGTTTTGATATTTCACCAACACTATAAGAATTTGAATAATGATGTATTAAACGTTCCGTTCCGCGTGCAGTTGTATACCGTACAAAACAGTTTATACGCGAATCACATTACCGTAATCAGTAGAAAATGGTATTGTCTACTCTTCATATTACCAGAAAATATACATTCAAATCCGTGTAGTTTGCAATTACAGTCTTCGTTCCGTACTTGTTTAGCTCCGTAATTTAAGAAATACGCGTAGCCAATGACAACAGCGCCGTCCTAGTACATTATTACATATTCATTTAACTAAGTTACTGTCTTGTTTTGTAAAGCACAAAATGTAGCACTACAGCATTACATATATTCTAGGTCATGGCTTAACTCCGTATAGGTCGAAATTACACGTTGCCAATAGCAACATCACCGTCGAAATACATTTACCGTAGTCACCCAAATAATTCAGGATGGGACAAAGTAGTATTACTCTAGCTAAAACTATATCGTCTGTCCCCGTAGTTACACATATTTATATCACTCTCTAGTTCCACTTACCGTATCTACCGAAATTATTGTATTGAGAAAATAAATGTTAACATTACAGTTAGAATGCGTACAGTCAATACCGGAGTTAAATGGTATATGTCAAATCTGAGCACTTCGCGCCGTTTACCGTATTTGCTCAAGGCATGTATGTTGATAACGGAAATTACTTACACAAGTCATAAATCGTTACCGTAGTTAATGCATTAAGCGCGACATACCGTAATAATAGTAAATTCCTACCGTAGTCAATACACTAAGCGCAACATACCATAATAGTCATAAATTCCTACCGTAGTTAACGCAATAGGCACTACATACCGTAATTGTCATAAATCGGTACCGTAGTTAACGCATTAGGCGCGACATAACGTAATAGTCATAAATCCGCACAACAGTTAATGGACTAGGCACTACATGCTGTAATTAAACTGTTGGGCGCTCCCCTCAGTACTTGTTCTTTGCAATTGTTGTTGATGATTAATTCATCCGTCAGGTTATGTTATTTATCAGTACCGTAGTTACTCAAGAAAATGTTATTATTTGTATTATGTTTCTGTAAGCAGTTACCGTACATACCCTGTTGTACCACACATTGCTTATATTACCGGACTTAGATATAAACTGTATTAGGATATCATTGATTATTATTTCTATTATTGTATGTCATTATTATGTATGAACTGATGTATATTGAATGTCATGCAAGGACACTTGCTTGAATAAACCCTGGATCTCATAGCTCTGGCTCCTTTCTTGTTTCAAGGTTTCAAGGCTTGCTCCCTATAGCTAATTCCCCAAATCGAGGCCTGACAGCACCTTTAGCACACATAGCGCTAAAGGTCGTCCTAACGGACACAAAAAGAAAAGCTGTCTTACATATAACGTGAGCCTTCGTGTCGTCGAAGTGGATCTATATGTACAAACTTGTGTAATGGACTGAATATGATTTCAAACAATTATGAATATATTATGTTTAAGCAGATATGAACATCAGGGATAGATGTGTTCTAACACCCTGCTTGAAATCTCCCCCTGGGACCAGGGCCCAGTTCCACAAGCGATCGTACTGCTACGACAAAGTCCCTTTCTAATACAAACACTGCTTACTGCGACAGGAAATCTACCCCTTTTTATCACAAGCCACAGGCGCCATATTGCTGGAATATTGCTGAGTGCGGCGTAAAACTAAACTCACTCACTCACAATATCACCACCCTCTCTCCATTGGTGATTCATATCAATACGCCCCGTGTATTCTGGCCGTTACAGCTGTCTATGATGAGTGAGTGAGTGAGTTGGGTTTTATGCTGCTTTTAGCAATATTCCAGCAATATCACGACGATGTACGCCAGAAATGGGCTTCACACATTGACCCATGTGGGGAATCGAGAGACCCGGGTTTGGGGCGTGACGAGCGAACGCCTTAACCACTACGCTACCCCGCCGCCCCTGGCTGTGATGAGGATGTTTTAGCGGCAATGTGTGCGCTCGTATTATCGTCCACTGATTTTCCTGACTCACATTTGAAATCATGTATCCCCGCATAAATCAATAGTGATTAAACGCCATTTGTTTTGCATGTGGAACGATGAGAGTGATAAATTCTATTACATAATAAAGGTAGTCGGTGTCAGCCCGATCTGTCGACAAATGAAAAATAGGATGTTGCTAACCGTCGACAAAACAAAAAACCCGGAGTGTCGACATCGCGTGGTGAACATACCGTGACGGTGTTAATTAATGAAAGAGAATGTTTGCTTAGCGGTTTGCAAGTGGCTATGGCGGCTACAGCTATGCTCGTATCATGAGTAAATGAATTAAGTTGATTAAAAAGAATGTCTTTTTAACAATTTGCAAGAGAATTAAGGTTGCAAAAACAGACTATTATTTTACGTTATGCGAGTGGAAGGATTACCATTTTGGAGTTTAACATGCAACAACATCCGGAAAGAAACAGAGAGCTTACAAATTATTTTGTGAGATTGGAGTAGAAGGATTATCGAAATGCTGTTGTAAACATTTAGCATTTGGGTATATATTATAGATCATGTTTATTTTGTTACCACTGTCAAAATGGCAAACGCTATGGTGCGCGTTACATTGATTGACAACATTCATGGAGGTCAGAATCTTTACCACAATGGATTCAAGTACAGAGTCAACAGACGCAGAGCTCAAAAAACATACTGGAGATGTACAGATGCAACCTGTCCATATATACAGGTTGTGTTTGAAATAGACAAACGTGCCAGTGTTGTAACACGATAACGGCAAAGATAAGAAGAGGTTGTTATCAGAGATAATGGCGACTGAAGATACACAGCACCTCATTTGTGAGGGTTATTGGCCAGCTTAGAAAAAATAAATAATTGTAAAGATCTATATTTATCTTCTTTAAAATAACAATAAAAGAGTTCCTTCCTTTCTTGTAATGACATATTTTTCAGGGGTGGACTATTACTGGTTTATTCTTTTGCAGAGTTCAGTCCCTTATATGTGCCAGGATCAGATCAACGTTAGTTCGAATCCTGAGTATTAACATAGGTCGGTCTGTGTCATTGCATGTGAAGCCCATTCCTGGTGTCCCCCGCCGTGATATTGCTGGAATATTGCTAAAAGCGGCGTAAAACTAACTCAGTCACTCACTCACTGTGTCATTGCATCTATAATAGGTTTTACATCCAATAATTAAGCGTCGGTGTCAATCACCTTCAGATCTTCTCCCAAATCAAGCTGAAATAAGTTTCATACAATAACTGAATTAGCAACTCCCTATCACTGCAGACATATTGTTCAGGCGCAAATATTTTTTCTGGAAGGGTATGTTACTCTGAACAAAAACAACAATAACAACCAAATTTAACTGCTAAATGAGTAGCCCCAGTTCACTATACAGAGTTGCGTCCCTTAGTCACAACAGAAACCGGTGACTGTGTGTTCGTCTAAGACAAACCTTGCTGGTTTCAGTTGGTAATTAACAGGTTAAATGCCAGTGTGTAAACTATGCTGGAACAATCTATTGAGTTCAGATCTATATATGTTTAATTGTTCCAACTAATTATAATTCTAACAAGTGACTGGTGGAGCTTGTCATTTTTCCCCAGAAGGAAGATATTTGTTACAGAGTTGCATCCCTTGAGCGTGCCAGGATCATGTGATAGTGTGATTCGCATTTGTCATGTTTACATGTATTATGTCGGAAATAGTTCCATGTCCTTTGACGCTATGAAATAATCAGCATCAAAGACATGTATCCAAGACCTACATCAAAGACATGTACCCGTGAAGGTCCGGGTTAGAATATTGATCTTCTGTAACCCATGCTTGTTGTAAGAGGCGACTAACGGGATCGGGTGGTCAGGCTCGCTGACTTGGTTGACACATGTCATCGTATCCCAACTGCGTAGATCGATGCTCATGCTGTTGATCACTGGATTGTCTGATCCAGACTCGATTATTTGCAGACCACCGCCATATAGCTGGAATATTGCTGAGTGCGGCGTAAACTAAACTCACTCACTCACTCACTCACTCACTCACTCAAAGACCTGTATCAATGACCTGTATCTGTACATTCCTCCTACATTAACTGATACGCTGGTAATAAGGCGTATTGTTCATCAGCACACACTCCATCACCCAGGGCTTATTCTAGTGGTTAAGGCGTTCGCTCGTCGCGCCGAAGACCCGGGTTCGATTTCCCACATGGGCATAATGTGTGAAGCCCATTTCTGGTGTCCTCCGCCGTGATATTGCTGGAATATTGCTAAAAGCGGCGTAAAATTAAACTCACTCACTCACTCTTACCTCATAGGCACTTGTAAGGTTGAGCTTGTGGAAGAATGGCAGAAACACGTGGTTAGTGATGACAGCGGTTGGTATCATTGCCCAGGAAGCGATCCAGAAACTGGTATTATTGTTGTACATCTCCGTAGGAGTACCGAGCACAGTGATGGCGGACATGAAACTAGCCATCAACGACATCGCGATTGGAAACACACCGATGTCCCTACCACCCATCAAAATATCGTCCGAAGTGGCCTTTTTGGCAGCCCTTGCCTCACGAATCATATAAAATGCTCCGATTCCTGCTGAAATCACCAACATTATCACAAACAACAAAATGTCCGGCCACCCAAAACTTCCCACTAGCTCGCCGGGACACAGTTCGCATACCTTCTTGCAAATGTCGTCGTTTTCGGTCATCTTGGATTTTGACGTCGTGTCTTTTTAGTAAAATAATGTCGATAATGTCTACAGAATATAGACTGACGCTGTAGAAATCAAAAGTCGCAACATCGTCGTTTTGTCATAAAGTTCCCGATGTTCGTGACAGCTACTTCTGTATATGATGTAGACGAACATCCGTGTTTGTAATTTTATAGCTGAGGGTCAACGATTTGACCCAAAGTGCGCTGTCCCACCCACCTTTGGTCATATAGTAGATCTTCACAGCGGCAGACAAGCGATAGCAATGTCCTGTCAATCACAGACGGAATGTAGGTTAGATTTCCAAATTCACTGTAAGGCAGTCATTGAAATGTACATTGTCTTGTCAATTTCACTCCCACAAGCATGAATCACTGCCATGTCTTCCGGTTTACTCCTGTCCTCTGTACAGCAGCCTGAAATGTACATGGATCTTGGTTGTCGATTTCTCACCTTGTCAATTTCATCGAAGTGAAATGTACACGCTGGCATGCGGTATGTTCCTTTATGAAACAAATCCACGAATTTTGAACGTTTTAAGATGAATCGAAATCAAAACATGTCAGTGTCGCCCTGCTTTGTCGTATCCACAGTCTCTTATCGCACATTCGTGTGTCCCCAGATACGAAAGTCACAGATAGAGACAGATTAGAAAGGTAAATATGGCTCACCTCAGCTGCAATCACACCGAAAAGAAATCGGGTGTGGGTTTATTCGAACTGCTGATAAAGGCGACAGGAGTATCATGAGTATTTATTATGTTTAATCGGAAGTATAGTTTTGTTTGCTTCTGTTCAAATGATAGTCCTTGTATTCTAGGTCTTCAAAACCGAAAAAAGATATATTTTTCAAACTTACGGTTTATAGTTTTCTAAAAGCTTAGAAACAGAGATGTTGTTAGCCCTGTACTATCGTCGAGTGAGTGAGTGGGTTGGGATTTTTGCCGTTTTCAGCAATATTCCAGCAATATCACGGCGGGAGACACCAGAAATGGGCTTCACACATTGTACCCAATACTATTATCGATAGTCATCAAGAGAGAAATTTGTCGATCTTATGTCAGATAGAAATCTTGCCTAAAGGCTAATAAATATCAATGTTATCATATGCTGTAAAACGCACATCACTGTATAATATAATTTACACAATATGATATACAATTAGTGTATCCGGGTTAGAATTGATCTTCAGCAACCCATGCTTGTCGTAAGAGGCGACTAACGGGATCAGGCTCGCTGACTTGGTTGACACATGTCATCGTATCCCAACTGCGTAGATCGATGCTCATGCTGTTGGTCACTGGATTGTCTGTTCCAGACTCGATTATTTACAGACCGCCGCCATATAGCTGCGATCAGCAATGTGTTTGGCAGCCTGTCAGATTTACTGTGGTAGTAATTTCGGCTCATTTTGGTAGATCATGACGGCTCAGTTTAATTAAATCGCAAACACATATGACAGTATCAGATCGTGTTTCAATATTGCGTCAAATCCACTTAATAAGGATTGCCCAAATAAATAATTATTACCAAAGTGAATGTATACATTATACATAAAAAATTGCTAGGCCAGAGTCACATTTCCCTGCCATCCTTCCGGGTACCCATTAACTGCTTAGTGTGCAGAGGCATTTAAAGCAAATTTTTTTCGAATATGCAACTATGCCACCGCCAGAACTGTGTTAATATGATGTCGTTTTTATTAACGGTGGTCAGTAATTTTCTGCTTTAAAACCGCCAGTAAGCTATATTTTAACTGGACCAGAACAAACGTTATGAATTGTATTTCAGCTCTGAGGCTGACCCCTATGTCCCACTGACCCTTGAGTAGATGACACAAATGGTCAGGTTGATAGCGATTAGATGA
Source organism: Haliotis rubra (assembly GCF_003918875.1). Classification (NCBI taxonomy): domain Eukaryota; kingdom Metazoa; phylum Mollusca; class Gastropoda; order Lepetellida; family Haliotidae; genus Haliotis; species Haliotis rubra. Next base: position 208,397 of record NW_025767649.1, read on the forward strand.
CTTCAGGTCACGAGGTGGTCTGTCCGACAGTTGACGAGGGGTCAGTCGAATACACCAATCAAATCGGATATTTATCTTGCTAAGCTTGGGTATTACTATGTCATATTATACAAAGCCATGACCATTAGCCAAGAACGTGTCTTCCGTCACATCCTCTTCCCACAGAGGTTACTAAAGTCATGGGGCGCGGTGATCCAGCGAGGTTGAGGTGTCGGGATCGAGCCCACCTGTGACCTGGTGTAAAAAACCTTGGAGTCAACTTTGTGTGCAGTCTCTTTCAGAGTTGTCACAACCCCTAGTGTACAGTACACAACCCCGTGCACTTAATTCCGTTGGTATATGACCAGATGGTGGCCACATGAATACGTGCAAACACCTAGTTGCGGGTACAGCAACGTGCAGTGAACTTGGACAAAGTACTGTAACTATGTGTCCCAGTCCACCCAGCTGTGAATGGGTACCTCGTTAGGATGAGAAAGCCACAATAACTCGGTGCGCCTAGTGGCTGCAAGAGTTGCATACTCCCCAGGGAGTTGAGATTGATAATACGATGTGCCGTTGAGATTGACATCCAATGATCGAGTGAAAAAATACCAGCGCCTTGAGCAAGCACTATTTGCCTGAATATGTGCGCTATATAAATATCGTTTAATAATAATAATATAATAATATCTTCTAAGTCATATGACTTAAGTAACCTCTGTGGGAAGAGAAAGCTTCGGTCAATGAGTTGAGTTAAGTTGGGTTTTACGTGGCATCGGCATTATTTCAGCCATACAGCGACGAGACCAAGCCTTTATTCATACACTTTTATCGCCATATAGCAGGAACATTGCTGAGCACGGCGTCAAATTATACTCACTCACTCACTCACTCACTTATACACATTTAAGTACAAAGTTTAAATGAGATTTTTTTTGCTTTCAGTTTTTTGCTTTTTATTTTTATTTATTTACGTTTTTAATATATACATATTTTTTTAATCCGTCAAGATTGATATTCAAGACAATCACTGGTAACAGTAACCAGGTGGATTCATATATACCATTCTCGGACAGTGTTGTGACCGGTAGCACAGACATACAACATTACATATGTTTGACCATCACAGAAAATGTGAAGGATGGGAACTACGGGATATTAGTAAACTATGATATTTACAGGATTTGTTTTTATTTACACCACGTTAAAAATCTGAAGGAATTTTAGTGATTGAATATGGTTTTATGCCGTTTTAGCAACACTCCAGCAATAGCACGGCGGAGGACACGAATTTTAAAACTTAAAACCGTCTCCAATGATTCCTATGACGTCAGCTATGGGGTCGGACATGTTTTCGGTGTGCTCCCAAGAAGTCATGTAAAAGGATGTAAAAACCACCCTTAAACTGATTCCGGAGTAGTGATATCATGGAATACATATTAGAAAGTGACTTTTGATTCACAGGTGCTGGGTTTTGTGGGATTATGTATTCAAACTTTCTTGGATGGAGTTGGATTGTGTTTGGAACATTTTCAACGAGGTAAGGATAGTTGTCGCCATTGTGGATGTTCACCCAATCCCCGCTCGCATTCACTGAACTATGTGCTTTACACTATTGAAAAAGCACTTTTAAACTAACCGAGCGATATAAATGGTCCAAAAAATTGGTGAAAACTTCTACTCATGAAATTGCCTGCTTTATAACATTTTCTCGTCAGGCCTGTCCATATGTCTAAAACGGCTCAACAGAAAAGATCGAGATATTCATCCAATACATCTGGGTCGTCTATCAACAGTCACAGTGACAATTTACCCAAAAGGTTACGCAACGTCTCTGACGGCTCGGTGTTTTCGTGCGACACGACCTCTGATATTGACTTCCCTGGTTTACCTAGCCCAGGTGTGATCCGTGAGAACCTATCAAGAATGTCGCTGTCGGGAGACTGTGATATAGTTTCCAGTGTAATAACTGCAATGCTTTCACCTAATGTACTTATGAAAATTGCAAACGCTGTCTCTGAAGTTTTGCTACCGCAAATCAATGAAACGGTGAAAGAAAAACTGTTAACACATGACCAGAAAATTATTCAGCTGGAAAGTGAAATTCTGCATCAAAATGACAAAATTGACGAATTAGAGCAATACTCTAGGAAGAACAATATCCGGATATTTGGGTGGAAGGAAGAGCGCGACGAGACAACTTTTGATATCGTCCGTACTATTGGGGAGACGATCGGGGTTGATGTATCAAACAATGATATTGAAATTAGCCATAGGATCGGCAATCCAGCCAGTTATTCAGGCACTAAACCAAGACCTATTGTGGTGAAATTTCTACATTACCAGAAAAAAACAGGAATTCATAAACAACCGCCCAAAACTGAAGGGATCAAAGTTTTCAAATAAGATCTTCCTCAATGATGATCTGACCAAAGCTCGATCTAAAATTTCTGCCCGATGTAGGTCTCTCCTTAAAGATGGCAAGATCAATGGCACCTGGACTAAAGGTGGTGTGATCTTCGTCAAGAAGGACAACCAACTACTTCGAATATCCAAACTCAGCAGTTTTCCTCAACTTGAAGAATCTTTGAGGTTAAAAGTGGTGGTCAAATTGTCTCAAATTTCCGAGGATGTGGGTGACATGGGTGAAGATGATAAGATGTAACTGTGCGAACATCTGGAGAACTTGCAGCCAAATTATATGTTGTTATTTGATTCTCTTGTAACAACCGCGTTAGCACACGATTTGACGGTGCTGTGTTTCCATGTGACCTTTCGAGTACGATAATTGTAACACGCCTGATGCATAGTAAACTCTCATTGGATGACCTTTTGTTGTCACGTGGGGAAGTCGCGTGTTGAATTTTCATTCATGTCTACAGATCCAATCAAAATGTGTTTCTTCTTCGGGCTCCTCCCACTTCTCGATTTCATTTCACCGTGCTAGTGCACGAGCGTAGATGATTGTGTCAGATTTCTCCAGGCGTGAGAAACCAGCACTATGTTCATGGAATTGTTCTTATGCTTGGTTGACACAATCCTCAACATTATTATGTACCATACTCTTTTGTAGCAATAGTGCCAGCGTACAATATTGACGAAGTTATGTTTTGATGTGATCCATCGTGGACGATATTGTAACACGCATGGTGTGTAGTTGACTTTCCTTGGATGACCTTTTGTTGTCACGTGAGGAAGTCGCGTGTTGTCTTTTCATTCATGGCCACATATCCAAACATAACGTGGCTTATTTGCTTGTTTGTTTTGGGGGGCCTTTTTCTTGTTTTGTTTTTTGTTGTTGTTTTTATTGGGTCGCTCCCACCTACTGAGTTCATTCTTGGCCGCGCTCATGCACGAGTTTACCAGATTTCTCCATAGACCCAGGTACTACGTTTATGTGTGGATTGGATGATACAATTCGTAATAATATTTTGCATCATTCCCTCTTTTACTTAATACTATTCTCAAGATATATTCAAGGACTACTCGCTGAAACCCAGCGCCATTTATTTGTTTTTGGTGTAATGCAATTTATGTTATTTGACTTTTACACTGATACATTACACACTCAGAGTGACACTATATGACTTCTACATTGACACATTACACACTCAGAGTGACATTATATGACTTTTACACTGACACACTACACACTTAGATTAACAGTTTATTTGTTGTAATGTAATTTGTGTTATATGACTTTTACACTGACACATCACACACTCAGAGTGACATTTTATTTGCAACTTTGACTTTACTATTAATATTATATGATAGTTATGAATAATTCAATATACCGGAACCAGTTGTGTCTGTCTGTCCCAGGAGCATGCTAAACATGCCATTTGTTGTTTACTTTTACGTTTTATGTATTTGTCTACTGCAAGATACCATTTGCTTTAGAACATATGCTCTACAATCTATACAGTTTGAACATGGTTTTCTATCTTTTTGCTTACACATATATGAGATGAATATTGCACTGCCCACTGTCCCCCCACTTTGTATTGTTTGTACTGTTTATAAGTCAAGATAATGGGGGTTGATATATGCCAGTATCGAATGGCAGTTGGGCTATTTGCATCTACTCTTTACGTTAGAAACCGACGCCGTTTTGACAAGTTCTTGTGCTTTTGTATAGTTCTATACTTATGTCTAGGGGTTCGTTACTTTTTAACAATATCAATCCTCCTGCTATGCTCTGGGAATATCCACCCACACCCGGGACCTTTGTTCACTATCGTGCATTTGAACGTGAGGAGTTTAAAGGATAAGGTTGACTTAATAGTTGCAGAATATGGTAATAATGATATCATTTGTTTATGCGAAACTTGGTTACACCCTGACATCTCAAACGACGAAATTATGATACCGGGTTTCCACCCACCGATTCGTAAAGATAGGCCTACAAGGGGAGGAGGGGTAGCAGTATACGTAAAAGATAATCTGTTTTTCACTTATGTTGCCGATCTTGATCTTCCAAACTTAGAGGCGGTATGGATTGAAGTGATTGCAAACAATAATAAACTGCTGATTGGTACATTCTATAGAGCGGACCTCAGGAACTATTACTGGGATTTAATTGATGAATCATTCGCGAAAGCTGCGGATAAAAACACTAAAATGATTGTTGTAGGTGACTTTAACGCTAACATACTCAACAGACGCAATGACAAAATTGAATACTTACAATTGTTCTACAACCTAACACAACTTGTTGTTGAACCTACACGCGTAACAGATACCACAACTTCTTTGCTTGATCTTATCTTTACTTCTGCTTATAGCATTGTACATGAATCAGGTGTTCTCCCTCCAATATGCAGTGATCATAGTCCAGTATTTGTCTCCCTCAAGTTTGGAAAGCCACGTAAGGAATCTTATAAGCGAATTATATACGATTATATCCACGCAGATTATGATGGCTTGAGTGATTGCATTGCTGCTACTGATTGGGGAAATATTACTGACCACAGTGATATTGATACATCTGTTTCACTATTTACTTCAAAATTATTACATTTGATAGATCAGTACATACCCCATAAAGAGATTGTTGTTAGACCGGGGGATTGCTCTTGGATGAATGGCCACTTGCGTAAGCTAATGAGGAAAAGAAATCGTATGCATAAAAACGCTAAAAAGAGAAATTTACCGGTAGATTGGGAGCGCTTCAGAGTAGCACGAAACAAAGTCAACTCCGAAGTTAGGAAAGCTAAACGCGCGTATGATATGAAACTAGATGATAGTATTAATTCTGAATGTGGTTCTAAATCATGGTGGCGCCTAGTGAAAAAATATATACAGCACAATACAAATCCAAATAAACAGTCTCCTCCTATCTTGACTAACGGGAAGGTTCTTGATCACCCCAGTGATATTGCTGATGCATTTAATGATTACTTTACTCAACAAGCCCAAGTTGAAGAACCTGAGAAGGAAACTTGCAGTTTACATGAGCCTGCAAATAAACTTAATGAGTTGCTCTTGTCCAAAAAAGAGGTGCACGACATTTTATTAAACTTAAATACTACTAAAGCTAAAGGTCCAGATAATATTGGCAACATGCTTTTAAAAAAATTAGCTGTATCTCTGTGCGCTCCCATTACTACGTTGTTCAATTTATCCCTACGTCTTTCCTGTTTTCCTTGTCAATGGAAACAATCTATTGTTGTTCCAATTTATAAAAAGGGTAGCGTTCATGATTGCAATAATTATAGACCAGTTGCCTTGACATGTTCTCTTTCTAAGGTATTTGAAAAAATGTGTATTTAAGCATGTTTATAATTTTTTTCTTGGATAATGATATTATAACCACCTCACAATCGGGATTCAAACCTGGAGATTCAACTGTTTATCAGTTAACTGAATTATACCATGTGATTTCCAAAGCCTTGGATGATGGAAAGGAAGTTCGTGCTATATTCTGCGATATTAGCAAAGCATTTGATCGTGTTTGGCACGAGGGTTTACTAGCAAAATTAAAGTCAACAGGGATAAGCGGTTATCTTTTGGATTGGTTTGGGAGCTACCTTAGTAATAGGAAACAAGCCGTAGTAATTAATGGCTACATGTCAAATTATAGACCTGTTCTAGCTGGAGTTCCTCAGGGTTCAGTTTTAGGACCTCTGTTATTCCTCGTTTATATCAATGACTTGACTCACGGGATAACAAGTAATATTAAACTTTTTGCTGATGATACTTCCTTATATGTAATTATTGAAGACCCTGAATTCTCAACCGCTATACTGAATAGTGACTTAGAACGTATAACAGACTGGGCTGATAAATGGCAAGTGAAATTTAGTCCTACCAAAACTGAAGCCATGCTATTTTCGACTAAAATTAATTCTAGTCCTAAATTACCTCTTCGAATGAATGATGTTCTTATACCTGAAGTAAGTGATCATAAACACCTAGGGCTGGTTCTTCAGGAAGATGGAAAGTGGCACAAACATATTGATTATCTTGTCCGTAAAGTGAGCCCACTAATTAATTGCTTGCGTAGTCTAAAATACAGGTTAAATCGAAGAACGCTTGAAATTATGTACAAATCTTTTATCTTACCCATATTTGACTACTGCGATAACATTTGGGATAATTGTAACAAAGAACAAGTAAAAATGCTAGAAAACCTACACTTGGATGCTCTTCGAACAATATGTGGAGCAGTACGAGGAACTAGTCACGAAAAGCTTTACAGGGAAACGGGTTATTGCTCATTGTCTGACAGGCGACATTATCATAAATTATGTATATATTACAAAATGGTCAATGGGCTGACTCCTAAATACCTATCATTATGGGTCCCACCTAGTATCTCCAGCATAACAGGATATAACCTTCGTAACTCCAACGACTTCCAGACAAATGCTGGGCGCTTATCCCAGTATAACCGATCTTTCCTGCCTTCTGTTGTTAAAGCATGGAATGCACTTGATATCAATATCAGAAATGTAGATTCCCTATCTAGGTTCAAACAATTGATTTCCACAGATATTCAGATTTCTTCAAATTTTATATACATTGCTAGTTATGGCCAGCGACAATACCAAGTGATCCTATCCAGAATTAGGCTAGGTTGTAGTGATTTAAAAGCACACTTATTTGACAGATTCCTGATTGATGATCCCACTTGTTCATGTGGCCACAACAGAGAAGATGCTATCCATTTTTTTCTGTCATGTCCCCGCTATGCCCAGTTTAGACCCGACAAATACTTTGTCCTTAACCACCTCAGCATATATACCATACTTCACGGCAATGACGACTTATCTCCTCTAGACAATGAAAACCTAATAAAATCCGTACAGAATTATATAACTGAAACTAACCGCTTTACGGAATTCAAGTAACAACCTATAAACATAAAATGCACTTGGTATCTTGTTCTTTATTTTCTTTTCTTTATTTTTATTTTGTTTTGATTCATTCATTAATGTCCTAATGTCTGCTCCATAGAATTAAGTCAAGGTAATAATGAATTATATGCGGAGAAGCATTGACATAGGCCATATGGCCTGTTTGCTGATCCTATTTCCATTTTCTTATGTTGTGTACTATGAAAAATGTAAACATTATTGGAAATAAAATACTGTTTAAATCAAAGTTTAAATGAGACTTTTTTTGCTTTCAGTTTTTTGCTTTTTATTTTTATTTATTTACGTTTTTAATATATACATATTTTTTTTTAATCCGTCAAGATTGATATTCAAGACAATCACTGGTAAAAGTAACCAGGTGGATTCATATATACCATTCTCGGACAGTGTTGTGACCGGTAGCACAGACATACAACATTACATATGTTTGACCATCACAGAAAAAGTGAAGGATGGGAACTACGGGATATTAGTAAACTATGATATTTACAGGATTTGTTTTTATTTACACCACGTTAAAAATCTGAAGGAATTTTAGTGATTGAATATGGTTTTATGCCGTTTTAGCAACACTCCAGCAATAGCACGGCGGAGGACACGAATTTTAAAACTTAAAAACGTCTCCAATGATTTTGTTAGGAAAGAGGAGGGGGGATGATGTGTGTGTGTGTGGGGGGGGGGGGTGATTGGGCTCTCGCTGCATCATGTTTACTGTTCATACTTCCCTCTTGTTGATCTTGCCTCACTAATCACATTAAGTTCCATCCGTTTTTCAACAAGTACTTGACCACAGCTCGTTCACCTCCCATTTTTCACAGGTCACTGAGGGTGGGTGGAGTAGCCTAGCGGTTAACGTCACGCCACAGACCCGGGTTCGATTTCTCACATGTGTACAAAGTCCATTTCCGATATCCCCAGTTGTGATATTGCCGGAATATCGCTAAGGGCGTCTTAACAACATACTCACTCACTCTAGAGGTTACAGATCGCTGCATACGTTTTTTGTCAAAGCAAAACGATATACCTCTATTCAAATTGTATGATGTAATGTTCTCAACAAACAAATTCAGCCTTCTGTATGAGGCTCAGCCACAAGCCGCTTAGGTGTAATTGTGACCCGGATGATTTCCGTGTCGCCCCAGTATATCCGCAGGAGATTTGGTTTTGAATAGGTCCATACCAATTACACACAGACGTATAATGAAAGGGTGGTTTTATGATCTCTCACCTGGTTGACTTATCTGGTATCACGTGTGTCGGACGTGAGAATTATCCTCAACACCAATCATCAGATGAATTGTCTTCATCTATCAAGATCAATAATCAGTAGGTGAGGTGATACATATCCTGCAACACCCACGACACGTACAACACCTTCCCGCGACATCATGTGAAAAACAATTGTCACACCTCATGAAGGTGCATTTCAGTATTCTCAGAACATGCTCCACATGAATGCGCACGGTTTGTTAGACGGGTAGGCCCCTGACGAGGTCAGTGGTTTCATCACCAGGGTTGTGCAAACTGTAGAACTGGTTCAAATATCCCACGTTTGGATTGAACCAAATAACTCACGTTGACGTTATTTCGGAAATGTGGAATTTGTGAAGTAAGTAAAACTCCTTTTTATCCTAGAATATGCTGTGTAAGTCGTATGTCATTATATATGTCGATGTTCGTGATACTGCTACAGCGAAATTATCTTAACGCTAATTTAAATCTGAAGAATGACAGGAAATTGAATATTAATTAATATGGGTGCACATGGCGGTACATCGAAGGTTCATTCTCCTAACACCTAGTTTCATTATACCACTCAACCTGGAAGAGAGAGAGAGAGAGAGAGAGAGAGAGAGAGAGAGAGAGAGAGAGAGAGAGAGAGAGCGAGTAAAACATATAATCGCCAAGATACTGCAACAGCTAATATTTTTTAACGCTAATTTCAATCTGAAGAATGACAAGAAATTGAAAATTAATTAATATGGGTGGATTTCCAAATTGGTGCACATAGGGGTACATCGAAGGTACCATTCTCCTAACAACTACGTTTCTAAACAGTTTTGATAAATAACAGCTGGTTATACGTGTCTATCTAATAAAAAAAACCAATTATCGTCACACGTATTTCATTACTTCCTCGTCTATAAGGCCATGGCTTTGTCTCAGATGAATGGACGTCACATGACGCTTAGTACCTGGCAATATGACTCTAAGTAAAGGCGGGTGCTGCCTTTTTGCACCAGAAATTGACCACGTCTCGAGCGGACCAGGGGTCAGGGGAGAGTGTAATGACATTGTTCTGAGATATAAGGGGTTGTAGAGGTGCTTCATTATTCCTTGACAGGGTCGTGACTTTATATGATGGCTTCTGTTTTGTGTTAGATTGGACGGGCACGTTCAACTACTGTTCAGGGGAATGGGTGAGTGAGTGAGTTTAGTTTTACGTCACACTCAGCAATATTCCAGCTATATGGTGGCGGTCTGTAAATAATCGAGTCTGGACCAGACAGTCCAGGGATCAACAGCATGAACATCGATCTACGCAATTGGGATACGATGACATGTGTCAACGAAGTCAGCGAGCCTGACCACCTGATCCCGTTAGTCGCCTCTTACACAAGCATGGGTTACGAGAGGAAAGAGGTAACTAGATATGTATTTGTGTTGGTACAATTAGCCGTTGCGTTTGACCACCTGGTGTCAATTCGCTGTGATTGTGATACATTATAGTCGGGTATGTACACTGAATTGTGGAATCCATTATGGAAAAAGTTGGGTTACTTTTAATTATTGATGTTGGAGGGGGACATTAATTTGGATTTTGTCCATTTAAATGGGAGGATTCAATAGTCGGTCTGTTAGTCATGATGGTGTGAATTTAGCTGTTGTGGCACGTGATGCTGTATAGTGATTGAGTATGGTTTTACGCCGCTTTTAGCAATATTCCAGCAATATCACGGCGAGGGACACCAGATATGGGCTTCACACATTGTACCCATGTGGGGAATCGAACCCGGGTCTTCGGTGTGACGAGCGGACGCTTTAACCACTAGGCTACCCCACCGCCCCAGATCCTATATACACAACACACAAATCCCGCAAGGATAAGCAGCGTGTACTGTTTCCAGAGTGTTTCTGGTCTTCGGCCCTGCGCAGAATAAAGGGCATTTTACATGTGGTGTCTCCTTACGAAAATGATAGTTGGGAGATGCCAAAGTGACTGGGCCCTTATTCTCGAAACGTTCGTAGCCCTAAGAATTCTTAACTTTGATCGTAGCCAATGTGTTAAGAATGGGCTTAAGAAGTTCGTTGGGTTACGAACGTTTCGAGAATAGCTAGCCTTGTTGCGTTCGTGTCTCTTATAAGTAGGAGAATATTGTATTTCGAAATTTGGATGGGAACCGCATGCGTAGTAGTTATAGGATACCAATCATGGAAGCCAACCACTGTTGTGTCGAACTTGTATCTCTGTAATGCCTGTAATGCCTGTAATGTCCCTGCGTGTTTAGTTATTATTTTGCGACGTAGGTCCCTTGAACTTCGACACAAGGGTGTCTTCACTGTACATATGTGACGTTGATGTGTTTATCTTCATAGGCGGATCACCCCCTCACCCCCTTCTTCAAAAAGCTCTACCCGCTGAAGTCGCGGGTTCAATTCCCTACATGTTCAATTCCCTACTTCTGGTGTCCCCTGCCTTGCGTTTGCTGGGATATTGCTAAAAGCGGCGTAAAACCATACTCACTCACTCATCATAAGAAGGAGGAACAACGTCTGGAGGTTTAGGGACATGTAATAGTTTACATTATGTATCGTGACATTGCCTTGAATTTTGTTTCCAAACCCGAGGCCATTCATTAGTCAGTACATGTACTTTGGCAATGTGTTTTCGAATGCCGGATAGCCCTCTACCTAACCAAAGTACATGTACTAGATGGTGACCTACCTTCGGTGGCTGGCGATCTATAGCCCATGTTTATGTTGTAATGTCCTACATAGTATCTAATTTTAAGTTACATGCTAGTTTTAAATCTCTTACTGTGATATACTAGTTGTTTTACTGTCCTTTGGCGCCGGATTTTTATAAAATAAAATTCTAAAGTATTAACTGTTCTAGTCACGATATGGCTGAAATATTGCCAAAGTGACTTTAAATTTTAACTCACTCACTCACTCACGTGTACTAAAATCTGTACTTTGCTGACGAAACGTAATTCCCACTATAACATCTGTTACATTTGACCGCTTTCTAAATGCGTATTCATAAGCTGTTAAATGTTTGTCAAACAAGTCGTACCTTTTTGGATTTCATTAAATGTGCTGTCAACGTCTGTCTATTAACAATTTACTGACGCAAGCATGCAATTTATTAGTGCCAGAGGGGCGGTGGGGTAGCCTAATGGTTAAAGCGTTGGCTCGTCACGCCGAAGACCCGGGTTCGATTCCCCACATGGGTACAATGTGTGAAGCCCATTTCTGGTGTCCCCCGTCGTGATATTGCTGGAATATTGCTAAAAGCGGCGTAAAAACCCAACTCACTCACTCACTATTAGTGCCAGAACTTTCACATGACTCATATGTTTCTTGAAACATACATCCGTATCTTATAGCTAATGTACATTACAGAGCGCTGGAATAGCCAAGAGGGTGAAGTGTTCTGTCGAGACTCCGAAGACCTGGGTTCGATTCCCACGTTGGTAACACGTGTGAAGCTCATTTCTGGTGACCCCGAAGTGATATAGCTGGAATATTCCTAAAAGCGGTCTAATAACCATACTCAATCTGCACAATACCTTCCACAGTGTTCTTGAAAGGATTTTGCAAGGATTTCTTGTGGACATGGCACCGAAAATGAATGATCTACCAAACAAAGGTACACACATATGAATACTGAAGTGGCATATTGTCAGACTAGAAGAGCCGTACTTGCACAAGAGGCAACCATAGACGAGTGATGATTTGAGCCTGAAGTCTTGTTCTGCAAGTTAATTACCCACGTGACAAAAATCTGTTGAAATGATTGCACAAAATTAAGAAACGTCATTTTAAGAATTGAAAGTACGTATCCATGGTCACGGCCACCAGGAGGCGCACCCAAAGAGGCCAACAGCACTACAAGACCAAATGTGAAAGCTCAAGCAATTGTACTTTGGATAAACTTTGTGTTGAAGTGGATGCTCGTCAATCATGCTTTATTACTTGTATGGGCCGGTCGGGTAGCCTAGTGGTTAAAGCGTTCGCTCGTCACGCCGAAGAGCCGGGTTCGATTCCCCACATGGGTATAATGTGTGAAGCCCATTTCTAGTGTCCCAGATATTGCTGGAATATTGCTAAAAGCGGTGTAAAACAATAATCACTCACTTCTACATGCATGCATCAATGTGATTGAATTTGTTTGTTCTTATGATTGTTTGTACTTAATAATTATTCATACTTGACAATTATTCATACTTGACAATTATTTATACTTGATCGCTCAAAGGGCAAAAGAGCATAGCTAACTTGTTAAGGATTACGTTGCTGGTATTTGTCGCTTTGTACAATATTTGAAATGTTGAATTCGTTTCGTGCTTTAAGACAATAATAGACTCTTCAAACAGCTGATGGTCACAACTATGTCCAACTCAACTGAAGGTTGCGTCATCCCTGATCGTATATCCGGGGTTTGGCTTAACGTCGTCGTCAGTATTGGCGGCGTTGTGAGTCTCATCAGCGTGGTCGGTAACGGCATCATCCTGCTCGCCTTCATGAAAACAAAGTCGTTACATAAACCTTGCAACGTCTTTCTAACCAATCTTGCCTTGGGTGACTGTCTGTACGCCATGATAGGCTTTCCGATGTACTTCATCACAGACTTCGTACACGAGTGGTGGTGTAATTCTGTGTTTTCATACCTCAGAATATTCATCCTTGCTCTTTTGATAATGGTGTCTATTAACAACATTGCACTGATAGCCCTGGAGAGATTACTTGGGATTCGGTTTCCATTCTATTACACCGCAAATATCACAGTGAACAGGTGTTTTTTCCTAGTGGTCTGCAGTTGGGCGTTTGCGGTAGCCAGGGCGATGTTCTTTGCCGGGACCTATTTCGTTAATTTAACACCGGCGGTGTCCATGGAGGTGGTCATCATTGCCATTTTGCTCACTTTTACTGTCGTTATATACTCATATGTCTATGTAGTCAGTAGACGCCATTTGAAGAGAGATATACTTTACGGGATAACACAGGAAAGTAAATCTCAAACTGTTGTCTACATTGCTATAGTGAATGCCCTGTCCTGGATGCCAGTCATGGGGGTGAGGTTTATAGATACCGTTTTCATTGACACCCATTACTGGCGACAGGCAACATTTTTGTCACCCTTCGTGGGCACCTGTTTTAATTTGTTGATCTATACCTGGAGGCTGGGAGACTTTAGGCGGGCAGTCAGGAAATTGTTAATGTGCCCGGTACAGGTTCAAGTTGAAGATATGTATTAGTGTAACCCTACTCTCTCTCTCTCTCTCCCTGTCTCTCTCTCTCCCTCCCCCTCTCTCTGTCTCTCTCTCCCTGTCTCTCTCCTCCGTCTCTCTCTCTCTCCTCTCTCTCCCTCTCTCTCTCTCTCGTTTCTGTTTCTCTGTCTCTGTCTCTGTCTCTCTCTCTCGCTCTCTCTCTCTCTCTCTCTGTCTCTCTCTCCTCTCTCCCTGTCTCTCTCTCCCTCCCCCCTCTCTCTCTCTCTCTGTCTGTCTCTCTCTCTCTCTCTCTCTCTCTCTCTCTCTCTCTGTGTCTCTCTGTCTGTTTTGTGCGTAACAGCGTGGTTGTTACTTGTCGATTTCCAACTTAAAAGACCAAGTTAATGTAAAAGTAAATGGTTTGGTGGTGAGAGGCCTAGAAACAATTAAAAACTTACATACAAAGAACCATTGTACTGTACAATTAACCAAGCCTGCAAAGCAATGCAAATTACTACAAAGGAGGTTTCAACTTTAAAATAGATACAATACAAATCAAATGGTAGTACACTGACAATGGCAATATCATATACAAGAGTAGTAATACAATACATAATACAGTCACTAGGTAGGGCACTGGAGACAGTGATAACGTTATTCCCCAAGCAGTAATTGTAGTCAAGTTTACAAAACAGTTCCTGGCTCTATGTTCAGATTGAAAACGATTTTCACTCATTGCCAGTTTTGGTTAAAGTAATGTCTTGATATAGACATAACCTCCAGAAACTTCTATGCGAAGTTTGATTATTCCTGCTTTTCAAGAAGCTTGTGAAGTGCCATCTGTTTTTATATATTTCATTATTTTCTGAAACCCTTCAGGTGTTTGTTATACGTTTGAATGACTTATTGTATGATATATTTTATCATATTTTCAATGGAAACGTCCCTTCCGAAAGCTGCTCTCTATCTTGTCTCGCTGTACATTCCATTTTTGTTTATATTTATGAATTGCTGTATTTTTACTGTAAAACTGTGATGAATATCGAGTGCAGTATATCGTCATAGTTAAATACATGTATGTATCGAATGAATAAACAATCGGGTTGAAATATAACCTGAATGAAAATAACCTTTTTCTTCTTACCCTTTGCAAATAAACACGCGAAGATCCGGGTTAGAATTCATCTTCAGTAACCCATGCGACTAACGGGATCGGGTGGTCAGGCTCGCTGAATTAGTTGACACATGTTGTACCCAATTGCGTAGATCGATGCTGATGACATTGATCACTGGATTGTCTGATCCAGATTATTTACAGACCGCCGCCATATAGCCGGAATATTGCTGAGTGCGGCGTTAAACAACACACACACACACACACACGCGCACGCACACGCACACACACACACAACAATATCTATTTGCCTCTTGTGTCATCTCCCATTATTAAAGTCAGTTGAATTGGGGAGAAATTCGCAGACAGGCCGCCATGTAACACACACATATAATACAGAAAGGAGTTCAGTCGGAACAGACAACTGTTACACGAAGCAGAGAAATAGCGCATTGCTTTTAATTGAAACACATAAACCGTTTTGTTGCTTTACAATTTCGTCAGCCTCCAAGCGGGTATTGTAGGAATTGTGTACCGATTCCGAGGTAAAAATGGTCTCCAGCAACCGATGGTCGTACAGCAGAGACTGTTCATCACGTGTCATATTACATCCAACGGTGTGTTCACACTATCAATCACTGAATTATCTGACCAATACTAGATTTTTATCTAGTGGCTGCCGTCATATAATTGCTGGAATAGTGCAAAGTGGAGGTAAACATCAACAAATATAATCGTATTCTTTATGTAACCGAAATAACGTAGTGAACAAATTAAAAATGCTCATAGATTAAATTTTAAACAAGACGTTGACGAGGACACAAAATAAATTCCACTTGATGACATCATCTCCAAGGTCGACGGTGTCACTTTTCAGAATTCGACACTTTGCGTCAGTATTCGAGAATTAGGAAAAGGGCGAGGAATTTAACTCCCGGGTGAATGAAGTTTCAACAAGAACTTTCCCAACAAGTAGCTATGAAACGTCTGAGTTGTCGGGAACGACATTCGATCAAACGTATTTATAATGCGCTTTTGTCACTCATGTTGCCGTATCTCTGTGAGGGTTGGAGCGGAGAGTTTGTGCCGTGGCATACAAAGACCTGAATCCATGTCTCCAGCGATATTACAACTTCTCAAAGTCAGAATATCCACAGAACGAGGAACAAATACCTCCCATGACGCTATGACTCGAAAACGACTATGGCGAAAACGACCTTGGGGTTTTCTGCGACTAAAATGGGCTTTCCTCGCCTGAGTCCGTATTTCCCATACTTCGAATGTCCGACGGTATAAGTCTCGCATTTTCTCGTGAGGAGGTGGTGTTCCGGTGTGACGTCACTTCCTCTTCTTCATCGGAATGGCCAATCTCGTTGTCACCCAAACTGAATCCCTGAAACATTGTTTATTTACAGTTAAAATTATTTCAATTTCAATTTTCAATGGTATATTGTTTTCAAAGCCATTTTGACCAATGATAGGTTACGTTAAATATTTACATGTAAATACACACATGCGTATCAAAGGCATTCTTCTCGTACACGAAACACACTGTATAAGTATTTTCATAACATGAAATCATAATCATTACAATTCATTAAATATATTAAACCATTAATATTTCTACAGTATTTGAAAATAAGTGGTATATCATCACGAAGAATTTGATAAATTGGACAATAAAATATAATATGGATTTCATCTTCGGTTACCTGTAAATCAACAAACTAATGCGTGTATTAAATAATGCGAGTGCAAACCTCAAAACGAAAATGCGTGTATTTATTAATGCGAGGAGGCAAATCAGGAAATGGTTGATCAGAATGACTATACTCACTAATGACTACACTCACAACTTTGGGAAATACTATACTAGTATTTAATCCGACTCTAGTGTAAACATCTTAATTCCCCGAACACATGGGCGTTTGGATCAAAGACGGCTTTCCTTTCAACTGTTAGTATTAGTAATTGACAGTAGACAGGATGATCTCAGTTTGTAATCTCAACACAAAAGACGATGACAAACCTGTTGATTTGAGGATTAGCGTCACGAAACCTGTTCATGCTCGCTGGATGCAATTAAAAAGGTAGGCAGAAATCGTGAGGTAATATTACGTGGATGGCAGTTGGCATGTCTGCTGTACGTGGTCCAGTGAGTTCAAACCATGTAAACTAGACTCTTTTTTTAAATATTAATTTTATAAACTGTCAGTAATACCAGGAATACATCAGCTAAACGAGCAGGGCACGGTAGTTTGCATAACGGCTGTCAGACAGAGTGAGTGAGTGAGTTTGGTTATACGCCGCCTTTAGCAATATTTTAGCAATATCACGGCGGGGGACACCAGAAATGGGCTTCACACATTGTACCCACATGGGGAATCGAACCCGGGTCCTCGGCGTGACGTGCGAACGCTTTAACCACTAGGCTACACCACCGCCCCACTCTTAGACAGAGATAAGATAATTCCCGTACACAGTTCAGATGTTCCCGTCTTTTGTCTTACTTGAGAACCGAGAGAGCCTGGTTAGAATTGATCTTCAGTAACCCATGCTTGTCGAAAGAGGCCACTAACGGGATCGGGTGGTCAGGCTCACTGACTTGGTTGACACATGTCATAGTATCCCAATTGCGTAGATCGATGCCCATGCTGTTGATCACTGGATTGTCTGACCCAATTATTTAAAGACCGCCGCCATATAGCTGGAATATTGCTGAGTGAGGCGTTAAACAACAAACAAACAGACATTTGGACGGTGGTACCGCCCCGACAACCAAAATGTTTTCGAAAGGAATATTACAATCCCAACACTGCATTGGATGGGTCGTTCATACTGCTCTTAAAACGTATAAATGTAAACGTGTTTTCATTTTGCTCTCAATAGACGTAGATTTTTATGTCGTGGCCACCGTCATATATAATAGCTGGAATGGTGCTGAGTGCGGCTTAAAACTAAACTCACTCACTGTTTTACTTACAAGTACCCGCTGGTAGGATCCGTAGCACCTGTTGACGAGACACTTGGGAAGGCAGCAGCACAGGGTTCCACAGATGGGGTAGATGTAACGGGCGTCAACGTGGTGGCCATTCCAACCTAGGAGATAACGTGATAAAATTTAAAGGAAGCCATCGACCGTGACCTAAAGACTGCCAGACCTAAATTAACACGTGACCGAAACACGTGCCAAAGAAATTTTGCACAGGGCACAGTGTATGAGCGGATGAATACTTACAGGTAAACCAGCTGACGATGACGCCAGTGACAATCGACACTCCAACCGACACTGTTGGATACCAGAGGAAGGACAGCCGGTAGATGAGCTTTATTCCAGTCCTGCATGACATAATATCGTTATTCATGAGCAAAGACGGCTATTACAGAATATAATAGAGGTTAATGGGTTATATTAGAAAGTTTACGATTACGTTTTATGGTGGTTTAATGAACAGAACTTTTATTACGCTCAGGCCGTGATACTTGGCATAAGTGGTACAAATATACAGTTGAGGTGAGGTGAAATTGGGTTTAACGTCGAAATTGGGTTTATTTCGCTCATATGACGACGTGCATGCGTGTGTATGTGCGGCTGCTTGTACTAGCCCAGGCTAAAGCTGGTTTTATAGTGCTAGCCCACTGAGATGCCATGCCGCAGTGAAGCATGAATACCCCACTCAGACACATTATACTGACTCCGAGCCGACCAGTCCTTGTTGTACCCATTAATGCCGAGCGCCAGGCAGGGACCAACAGTACCATATTTTTACGTCTTTTGGTATGACGCGGTCGGGGATCGAACCCGCGACCTTCCGCTCTCCGGGCGGACGCTCTAACCACTACACCACGGAGGCGGTCTATATACCGTTGAGAATACATGGGGTAGCGGTCTGGTTTACAAGGAAGATTGTACACTTTACATGATATTATTACAAAAATATACAGTTTGTAAGACACTAATTCGTTTATAGTTAAACGATTCGTTAAATTTTACCACATTGGGTTGTTTAACATAATGGTTTGGGATGTACGTTTTCCGATGATGTTTGAAGAAAGGGCAGAGAAAAATGTAATGAAATTCATCGCCAACATCACACGTGTCGCAGAGGTTACACTTTGATTCTTCGGGTGGAATTTTGTGCCACCTACCTACTTCTATAGATGAACGATGGCAGGAAGTTCTAAACAAGAGAATTTTAAGGGCCAAGGAGAAAGGGATATATGTGAAATATTTTTCAAGGACAAGTTCAGTTTTGAAAACAAAGACGAAATGGTGTGATGTGTTCGGTACCGGTACCACCATCATCATCATCATCATCATCATCATCATCATCATCATCATCGATATATCTCCCGGGATTGTATTCAACCAATGTTTCCCAAATTACCCGGCCTTCATTTTCATTAACGGTTTACCGACCAATCAAACGTCCAGTTGTTGATATCGCCAACTCGACATTTGTTACTCGGACTCTGATTGGTCCGTTAGACTGAGTAGCCTTGAGACTGTGAATCAAAATAGCTCATGGTAATCAAAGGCTGTAAATGGAGAATCACAGGAATGGAACAGGCGTGATTATGGAGTTACAGAAATACGAGGCGTGCAGATACACAGAATGGTGCCATAATATTGTCTGTTTTGGTCCGACGTGAGTACAGTGATTAGGTAATCGATTTCGACCTCCTAGGGTGTCGATAACATTTGTCATGTTTTGGTCATTTGTCAGTTTACAGAGTTTATTATCATTTCATGGCAGGGTCTGGCTTATCCATATCTCCAGGGATGACCTAATTTACAGGCAAATAGAAAGATTTGATTCAAAATGATGCCCCATTAATAAGGAGTGAGTATTGTGTTACGCCGCTTTTAGCGTAGCGATATCAAGACGAAGCACACCAAGGACTGGCTTCATACAAAGTACCCACGACGGGAATCGAACCCGGGTTTTGGCGTGACGAGCGAACGCTCTTACCACTAGGCTACCCCACCGCCCCTGAAATACTCACTGTATATGATCCATTCGTACTGACGTTCATTTGGGTGGGGCAGCCTAGTGGTTAAAGGGTTCCCTCGTCAAGCCGAAGGTGAGTGAGTGAGTTTAGTTTTACTCCGCACTCAGCAATATTCCAGCTATATGGCGGGTCACGCCGAAGGCCCGAGTTCGCTTTTCCACATGGGTACAATGTGTGAAGCCCATTTCTGGTTTCCCCCACCGTGATATTGCTGGAATATTGCTAAAAGCGGCGTAAATCCATACTCCCTCACTCACCGTAGCCTACTGTCGACACAAGGACTCAAATCTAAGAGGGGGCGGTGGGGTAGCCTAGTGCTTAAAGCGTTGGCTCGTCACGCCGAAGACCCGGGTTCGAATCCCCACATAGGTACAATGTGTGAAGCCCATTTCTGGTGTCCCCCCGCCGTGATGTTGCTGGAATATTGCTAAAAGCGGCGTAAAACCAAACTCAGTCAGTCAGTAAAATCTAAGATTTGGTGCAAAAGTGTTTTGTACTCGTGTTAGCTGTAAAAATGGTTAATAACTTTCATCAGTACCAGTCTTCTTCAACAACGCCATGTTCATCAGCATGTGGAATGGCCATCGATAAGTTGAGTTGACTGTATGTGAGAGTCTCGTTGTGGACGGCACACCCTGACGTGGATAACGGAAGTACTGGCTGAGGCGCATGCGTCACAAAGGAGCCAATCGCAATCCAGAAAGTCGCCGCTGTACTAATTATCGTGGCAGTTATTGCTCCCTGAAAAGAAATCAAATCCATCCATCACCTTTAAAACTGTTCGTTACTTTAAAGGGAAGTAGGGGCTCAAGCGTCAAAGATACTGCAGTTCATTAAGCAGAACTTATTCCAGTAATCCAGATTCGTCTCGACCACGTTCCTAGTTTCGTCTGTCAGAACCATCTTATAATAATAATGATAATGATAAGTCATCTTCTATAGCGCACAGTCTCCAAACCCCCAAGTGATTGCTCGCGGCGCTTAATCAGAATCTGATTCTTATTACCCCGGATAACCCAAGCTGCCTGTTAGGCGCTAGAAGGTTATAGTCACAGGATTTTATCCCACCGGGTACCCATTTTCTGCTGGGTGAACAGAGGCAATTTGAACAAACTCACTTGCCTAAGGTGAGACCACATCCATCACAAGTGCTTCGTTGTGGGGCAGGACTGAAGTCCTAGAAACTCTCAGGAGTCAGGCTGCCAAACACGGTCACCCATCCAAGGATTGTCCGAGCTCGACGTTGCTTAACTTCAACTGATTTGTGACCTGAGCTCTGTGCACAGGACCACGCTCCTAGTTTCGTCTGTCAGAACCATCTTGGATTTCTCCAAACTGGTAAAAATCTGAGACCTATATCACTTCAGGCTTTAATTGTTTTCTTAAATTCGATTTTAGTATGCCGTCCAATCCAAATATGTAAAACATTACAGTCTGTTCGTGTTTATTCGCCATGTTGTCAGTCAGATGTACGTCAGCCCAGCAAAGCCACAGCTTTAGTTGTCTCTATAACGGCTAGGCATGATATAATTGAAAACAGGCCTCAAAACCATTCGAACCAGAGGTGATGGATCTATGCAAAGTCTAATCAAACTAGTCCAGGGTAACCGACATCAGGTTCATATGGAACCTGGCGACTCTCGTGCTGATTTTTGTCGCTTGCGAGGCTTGCAGACCATTTTACCGTCCACTGGGCATCCATTTACTCGTCACCCCCTTTTTTTACACTTGGCATCTACAAATATTTTCAAATGTTTTCATGATTTCAATCAAGTTTCTCAAGTGATTTGATGAAGTTCGAAAGTTTCATCACAGTAAAGATTGTGATTATCGATCAGAAATTCCAACTTTGTTCCGCAATGGTTGTAGCAGGACCTACAGTCAGTTAACTCCCTTGCGTCAAGAGGATGGACATAACCTTACTGCCCTAGCAGTGGTTCTTTGACTAAAAAGCAAACTTGCCATGAAAGCCAATGTCTAGGCTTTAGTACATCTTTAGGATTTTAATCAACACTCGTGTCTTTTGGTTACCTTGGAATTGCACCCTGGACAAAACATGCCAAGTAGAAACAGCCCCAACAGCGGGCCCCCAGCCATCCCCAACGCCGTGATCATAATCTGAAAAACATGGGAGACTGTGTCAGGGGATTGAACACCATCCTCGATGATGGAGGGTATTATATCTTCATTTCGTACTGGTACCCATTCGCAACCACGGCTTTGGGTCCATTTGTATAGCCAGTTTCCTGAGCGAGGAACATTTTGAGCTGAATGATGATGGTGGTCATCTCACTTCAAAACTAAACGGTGGTTGCGAATGGATCGAGGGTAATTATCATAATAGAAACGACACATAATTCCAGATATTGTCAGTGATGTGTTGAGAAAATTCATACATCTACATTGGTATACCTAATTTAAATAGTGAAATTAGATCATTAGAGTTAGTGAGTTTGGTTTTCCGCAGCTTTTAGCAGCATTCAAGCAATATCACGGCGCGGGACACCAGAAATGGGGTTCACACATTGTAACCACGTGGGGAACCGAAGTCGTG
The DNA here is from genome assembly GCF_003918875.1 of Haliotis rubra. NCBI lineage: Eukaryota > Metazoa > Mollusca > Gastropoda > Lepetellida > Haliotidae > Haliotis > Haliotis rubra. The sequence goes on from NW_025767649.1 coordinate 230,876, forward strand.
TATCTGAGCAGTAGAACTACGGTATGACAAACACCAAGTGATATGAACGGGCCATCTGGACCCTCCCGGGATGTCTGAGTCCCTTCTGCTACAAGGTCTATTTGAACAGGGCCCCGATCCACAAAGCGTTCGTAGCGCTACGCCATTCGCAATCCTATGATAAACTATAGAGTTACGACAGGTCGCAACGTTACGAACGCTTTGCGGATCGGGACTCGAGACCCCGTCACAAGAGGATAAATAAATTCCATGCCGTGCTGCAGATGGTTATATAATTATTTACACAGAAAGAAAATCTATTATACTTATTTTTTAAAGAAAAAATACACGGAAAGGTATACACGATCATGAAACTGTATCATGTTTGCAAATGTTGTTAATACACGTGATGTAATGAGATAATGAATAGAAGAGTCTCACCTGTAAAACTGTGTTCCCAAGAATTGATGACAAAAATGCCAATCCGATGACAATCCCGCCTCCAATTACCCCTGTTCAAGTATACACAATGCAAATGTATGAACGACCCTCTTTGTAGAACATTTCTAATATTCTGACGTGTGTGAGCGAGCCTCAAACCAACCTGGATTCGAACCCGCGATACGTCTCTGGGATGCGTAAGGGAAGCAGCTCCCCCGTGCCTCTGGTGAATAGTGAGTGAGTTTAGTTTTACGCCGCACTCAGCAATATTCCAGCTATATGGCGGCGGTCTGTAAATAATCGAGTCTGGACTAGACAATCCAGTGATCAACAGCATGAGCATCGATCTACGCAATTGGGAACCGATGACATGTGTCAACCAAGTCAGCAAGCCTGACCACCCGATCCCGTTAGTCGCCTCTTACGACAAGCATTGGTTACTGAAGATCAATATTCTAACCTGGATCTTCACGGGTCTACTGCTGAATATATTACATTCAGGTCAGCACTACTGTTTTAATATACTCGTGCCAATAATGGTAACTTTACACATTTAAATAAAATACTGGAAATTCAAACCATCCCATGTTTACACACCTCTGTGAATAGCTGGAACATTGCTCTTGAGGTCTAAACAAACATTACTGTTCAAAGCATCGCTGTATTCCAAATGCCGACACGTTATATTACGGATTACACTTTCTCAGTATAAAGTACAGATTCTTTGGCTTAGCCACAACCCAGTTTTGTAAAGGCGACTAAGGTTGGGTCCTACTCGTGATAATCAAACCCGTACTCTCAGAGTCAGACACCAAATCGCCAGCACACACAGCCAGCGATCAAACCCCACTCAGCCACTGTGGCCTTTGCACTGAGAAACTGAGAACGTGTAATCCAAAATATAACATACATTCACATTTGACCACTTTCTTAATGACAGTGTGTATTTATCCTGTAGTAATAAATCCACGGCATTTTCATGCTGAGCGCAGCGTTTAAAATTCCCGCCTGCCCGACCGTCCGGAACGGTCTATTTTCATCTCGGACGGTCAAATTTCAAAAGTAGCCTGTCCAGTGGTCTGGTAGATATTTTTACCCCAAACAGTAAATATTTCACAACATCAGACAGGTTCTCTTGTCGTCAGTTTGGGGTGTTTACGGTATTATGATGATTATGTTAAACTACTTACGATTGGACAGTTCATGTTACGATAACCAATCACAACACGTGTACTTTCAGTTTACCTAAACTCGGTGCATTGCCTGTTAGTGCTATGTTGTTCATTGCGATGCCTACAAACAGTAAACTGACTAACCTGATTTTGTTTGTTTTTTATTGTCGAAAACCGGACAGGCAAGTTTGTATCCGGACTGGTAATTTTTTTAAGTTACCAGTGCGGCTGTCTAGCTTGGAATTTTGGTAGTTTTAAACACTGCTGAGCGACGAATTTAGATCACATGGACAGATGGCGACTTTGTTGACGGTTCGTTACAGGATCCGCTGCTTTTCATTTGTTTTCACAAATTCACTTACTGATATGTCTAGTCCAGATTATTAATAGCTGAGAGACTGCGGCGTAAAACAGGACTCGCGCTAGAATAACGCTAAGTCTCTGAATATATATAGTGTTGATAGTTAAAACTAAACCCACTTAAATTGAAAAGGGACCCCAGTCAAAACTAGAGTTGCTTCATTTGCGTCTTTAGCATTGCGGGCAGGGGTAGGCAGTAGGGAAAATAATGAGCATCGGTGACTGTGAGACAGACTAAACTGACGTTCAAAAGAAAGTACACACCTGATTCTTTGGTAAAATATTTTCTTTAAAACAGCATTAATATTTTTAAAAATGTTTTGATTCTGCTTGTCACAAACATTGTGCAAGTGTTTCCAAAACACCACAGATATTGTACCCAATTACAACATTGCTAGCAACATATTTATGGATATAATGGGAATACAGTAGTCCCAAAACACTAGGTGTGTACTTTCTAATGTACCTCAGTATATATTCTCCCATCACCCGGTCCTAGTCTACCTAGTAGTTTTGCCAGCCAGGCCTCTGTTGGTGGCGACATGGACTTCTTGCACGTCTCCAGACACGGCTTGATGATATCCTCCAACAACGTGATGGACGTTGCGTTCAGGCAGGACGAGATGGAGCTGACGGTAAGCGACAGAAAAACATTCATGAAACATATGATAATGGGGGTCATTTGAGTGAAGGCGGGTTTTTTTCGTTTGCCGAAAGTGTTGAATTATTTTACTTTATTATACATTACGTTATTGAGTTGGTGTGGTGACAGGGTAAACAAAAATTTTTTGAATCTTTATTACATCCGTTCATCAGCTGATGGGATTACCGTTAAAAGATTAATTGTTCTGGGAGAAAGTGTTGCTACACACCTGAGAGCTGCTGCGAATATACAGGCCACAAACAGCCCGGGAACACCTTTAATCTGACCCAGGGTGTCCATTGCCAGGAAGGGAAGTAACTGAGGAGAAAAGAGACTGATGAGAGAGGGAGATCAATGAAACGCCGTAAGTCAGTCAGTAAAACGCCGTAAGTCAGTCAGTAAAACGCCGTAAGTCAGTCAGTTAAACGCCGTAAGTCAGTCAGTAAAACGCCGTCAGTCAGTGAAACGCCGTAAGTCAGTCAGTAAAACGCCGTAAGTCAGTCAGTAAAACGCTTTAAGTCAGTCAGTGAAACGCCGTAAGTCAGTCAGTGAAACGCCGTAAGTCAGTCAGTAAAACGCCGTAAGTCAGTCAGTGAAACGCCGTAAGTCAGTCAGTGAAACGCCGAGAATACATCAGTCGCTGAAAAACCGTATGTCGGCTAGTAAGTCGGTGAAACCGCCAGTAATTAAGCCCATTGCCTGGTGTCCCCCGCCGTGATATTGCTGGGATATTGCTTAAAGCGGCGTAAAATTACTCACTCACTCACTCACTCACTCAAGACAACGAGCCTTGCCATCTGGGTAACGTTGTACAAAAAAAAACAGCCCTAGCGCTACGACTGTCGTAAGTCTATGTTAAGGTGTGGGGGTTACGATCCCTTTAGCGCTGAGATCGCTTTGTACAACGACGCATTTATCAATTAAACCCCATTTTGTGTTAGTCTGAGGTTTCTAGTTCCGAGTTCAGTGATGCTGATACTGATGTTGGTGAGTGAGTGAGTGAGTTTAGTTTTACGCCGCACTCAGCAATATCCCAGCTATATGGCGGCGGTCTGTAAATAATCGAGTCTGGACCAGACAATCCAGTGATCAACAGCATGATCATCGATCTGCGCAATTGGGAACCGATGACATGTGCTAACCAAGTCAGCGAAACTGACCACCCGATCCCGTTAGCATAGTCGCCTTTTATGGCAAGCACATGGGTTGCTGAAGACCTATTCTACCCCGGATCTTCACGGGTCTGATGTTGGTAAGATAACGGTATTGGTGACTCTGTGATTCGAGTAATTAAAAAAAGTACCTGATCGTTTGAGATTATCTGCCCATTTAACAAGGGGTCACAGCTCCGGTAGGTGGCGTAAATCACAAGGCCGGTCAAGCATACAAGGGAGATAAGCAGGAAAGTGGCAGGAAGGCTGATATAGAGGGCGCTGTCAAAAACAAAACATATCATATAAGAATCATGTCCTTAAATCTATCCTCGGACACATAAATATAAATTTGAAATCAGAAACGAGGTATTATTTATACTAAAATCCGTCCGTTAATACAGCCAGTGAGATTCGAAAACGCGACCAATGACAATGACGCGTTCAATTATCTCATGCCTAATTACACAGAACTTCATTAATTTCTTTAACCATTTCGCGCGAATTATTACTAAAATTGATCATACGTATTTAAATGACCTCGGTGCAATACAAATGATCAAATAAAATAGCAAAATATACTTTTCATAAGAAAGCTAGTTTATCCAGTTTGTCTGAATATGAAGTATCTCCTAAATACCGAATCACAAAGAAAATGATGAGTCTACACTATAAGGTGGAATTGAATATTGAACAGAATGTGTGTTTCCACACGAACATTTTTTAAAAAGGTCGAAATATTTCATTTGCCTTCCCGTCAACTCTAAGAACACAGTTATACTTAATGAAATAAGACGTATGTTGGAAAGTATTTTGCCCTTTTAAAATAAATATAATAAACAAAACAATTAACCTTCCAGCTCAACTCAAACTTACATCTGGGAGTTCCTGACGTTCTTGATAGACATGTATCTCTGTAACATCGTCTGATTGGCTCCATAGATCGTCAGCTGACCAATGAAACTGCCGAACACAGCTCCCCACACCGTCAGTCTCGTGAAAGGACTCGGGTCAAAACTGGCAAGGAGCAAGGAAAGTTATCGTGACATCAGCTAAAAGGTTTGATAGGTCCATACGCGAGAGTGTGGTTGGAGTTGTCGCTGTATTTAACATATTTCAGTTTCATTACGACGAGTCAGCACAATGTGGATGGCAATTCCGGGTTAGGTGTTGATAAACCTGGAAACAAAGTCGGGTCACAAAGGGATTTACAACTCAAGATCACTTGGTTACTATCTTATCATATAAACTCTGTCATCGATTAGGAGCTGGATACTCGAGGACACTGTCTAGTGTTAGATCAGTTCCTGAATTGTCGCCAGGAGTAGCAAAGATACTCATCCAGCAATACTACAAGGTTGACGACCTAAAATAGCACGAGACCAAAAGCAAACAAGGAGAAATCCTTTTTGTCATACACTAGTACATTTTGATTGAACATATCAAGCAGGATATTCAAAACCGAAAACAAATCATTGTGGTCTAGTTTTGTTGTTGTTGCTATTGTTGTTGCTGCTGTCGTTGTTGCTGCTGTTGTTGTTGTTGTTGTTGAAGGAAAACTACACAGAACCCATTTATTAAACGGCCGTTTGATTGTACGCTGTTTAACTTCCTCTCAGCGAGTTTATTTTTAAGAATTTGAAACGTCATGTAGGTCAACGACAGAGAATAACCAGTCTCGATTATACGACTATATTCCATTGGGTTTATAACACAAATGAATGGCTAAACGATGACACCAGATGTTTGCACACTTTTCAGAACATAGGCTCTTACTTCAAAAAGTTTATCCGCTCTCCAAGTTCAGCAACCTGCCAAACGTGAGCGAGACCTCCCACTTTCTGGCATCCGATGACGATGAGAGCGATAAGTCCGCCAATGACAATGAATGTCTGGAAAGTGTCTGTCCACAATACTGCGCGGAGACCTCCCTGGAAACGTTGTGAGTCAGTGTTAATAATGCTGTTTCTAATATTGAATACTAACAGAGGTCGGGAACACCAAATAGGGCGTCAGTGGTAGCCATGTGGAGAATGAAACACGAGTTTCATGCGGAGAAAGTTCTTTCCAAACTGAAACAATGGTTTAAGCGTTCGCTTGTCCCGTTCGGGTTTAATTCAGTTCATCACGTGAGAACAGTGTGAGAAACCGATTTCTGGCATTCAGAAACATTTCAAAGCCTCACATTTTAAAACTGCTACCAAATAAGCGAATGAGACGAGAATACATAAGAGAAATGAAAATATATTTATGTTTATCCCGTCACGTAATTTTAAAACAATAATAGAAGCATTATATTTGATATGGATTATACTTTACCATTGATGTGTAGAAGGTAACTACACTACCCACGGTGACAATTGACACCCATAGGGGCAGTCCCGTCACTGAAAACAAGATGAAGAATTAACTTTCCAAATTCACACGGCGTTAAATCAATTTCAGGAAACGGAAACGTCAATAATTCTGGATTCACACGTCGATCCTCAGTGCCTCGTTATTGTTGATTAATGATGGGCCTGCTTTGCAATTGGAAGACATGAAAATGATAACAGATTTTAGTACACACAGAGTTACAAACATCGCATTTGCACCAGAGCAAACATCACTTCCGGTCTCGTGTACTGCTGTACATCAACTGGGCGACATTACTGATGTCATTTGCACCGTTGGCGGGATGATACAAAACGACGACAAACATGTTTTTCCTTTTTCAAAGACTCTGAAGAGGTGTAAGATTTTGAAGGAAAGATGGGCCTCATATTTGGGGCGTTGTAGTTAATGGGCTATATTTCTCGATATTTCATTTAATTATAATGTTCAATAAACATCCGCAGACTTCTTGCATATGGAAGTAAGGCTAGGCCTCGAACATGATTCGAATCCGAAGTTAACAGCTGTCTAGAGGACCTAAGCTTTCAGGTTGATCGGTGTGAATCGCTGCAATATTGGTTACGTGGATTTAGGGGTACAACAGGGAGGCGTGCTATTCCCTATTTCTTTTTCCAAAAAGGGAAAATTATCACATTACCGTGATGGGACGGTGGCTTACCTTGATTAAGAGCAAGTGAGGGTGCATACAAAACCACAGCCATATACAGTAACTGAAAGTGAAAAGAGAAATAATACACTGATATCTCAGCAATTAGAATTTAAATCAGTCAAAAAGGATAGTTTTGGCACTGGCAGAACACACACTCACAAATATGTAACGGTTGAGTAAAAATTAGTGAAGGTCTACGTTAAAAATAATGGTCTTTAACTCACTTCTTTGCAATCTCTTGAAAGACAGAGACGCCTGAGAAACGTAAATGTTGATGACAATATATGTGACCCTTATGTGAACCTTCCCATGCATTCTCACACATGATATTGCACGCACCAACACTTTAAACTGTAAGAACTTTCATTATCAAAAATTACCATTCATACTCAAACATCAAATGTATCCAAAGACAATCACACGTGTTGAATATGCTGTTTTCAAGGCGTGGTTTAATGGGGCAGAGTCAACTGTACAAAGTTTAAAGTTTTTCACTGTATGTCTTATTTGGAAATAATTAAACATATTTTGAGATTTAAAGTGACGTCGAGATATCACAGAAATATATTGACGTACACACACAAGTACATTATGTACACACCTAGTTATTATGGATTATTTTTTAAATAAAACAAAACAAAAACAACACAGTTTTAGTGATTTGATTTTCAAGTAGAACACATTGTGTACAATTTTTAAAATACATGTACTGTTGTGTACTTTATTTTGCACGTCAGTGTATTTCCTTGTATGCGAGGGGCGGTGGGGTAGCCTAGTGGTTAAAGCGTTGGCTCGTCACGCCGAAGATCCGGGTTCGATTCCCCACATGGGCACAATGTGTGAAGCCCATTTCTGGTGTCCCCCGCCGTGATATTGCTGGAATATTGCTAAAAGCGGCGTAAAACTAAACTCAGTCAGTCAGTCCTTGTATGCGCTTGAAGAGAAATATTGCTCGAAATGCACTTACCATTTCTATTGTAAATATGACCGAGGCGAGATATCTCGCCGTTCGGCAGAATCTCAGTTCTAAATACTGAAACAAGAAAATAATGACATATCAACCAGGTTTGTGAGTACGGTTCGGTTACATTGCTACATGTATGCTTCGTGTGGTAAGAAAGTTCATGCCATTGACGTTTCCATTTTGGTGAAAGTCAAGATCATGACATCCTCGATAATCTCCAGGGTATACGTTACGATCACTCTCCACTATACCCTGGATGCATCCACGGCTTGGGGCGATGATTTTATTACCTCCCTTTGCTGGCTTTTTATCCAGTCAGGTGCCTACGCTGGGAAGTTGAGCGTACCAATCACTACTCACTTTCGCGTCTTAAATTATCTAACCGTTTAAACTTGGCAACACAATTGATGCAGAGGTACTCTGAAAGAGGTAGAAGGAGTTCTTTCATATATTCTTTTTAAAGTTTCAGATCTGTGAATTTGTCTTTATTATTTCCCCAAAAATCTGAGTGGCACTGCGAACAAACCTTTGCAACTGCGACTGCAATCTTTGTTGACACGGCAAGCTCGGTTGTAACGGCGGCTTAGCTGATTGGCTACTGTGAGAATGCGGAGCCAGCCAAGGGAGGTAATAAAATCATCGCCCGCAAGCCGGGGATGCATCCAGGGTATAGTGGAGAGTGATCGTAACGTATACCCTGGAGATTATCGAGGATGAGATCATGAGTGCTGACAGATTAAGTCTCATAAATGATATTGTGTATACTGGCGAGATTAAAGGACTTAACTTTGCAAAGAGAGTAAAAATAGTAAAAGCAATCTTATATTATATCGGTCATATCTGTATAACAGAATAAATAGACTATCATATGCTCCTTGAAATAGAGTAAATAACACATATACTATAAACGTAAGCATGGTAAGATAAGAAAATAATGCAGGTCTATGAGAGCCACTCATTTGTGGTCGTTTCAAGGGAGACAACTTCATTTAGATTGACTCATCAAGCGTACAGGCCACTAAATATACGACAGATTACCTCCCTTTAGTGTTTGATATACATTTCAGTTGTTGGTTCATTTACATAAAATGTGTGATGGTTATTTTAGTGAGGAGCGGGGATTCAGATCGGTTTTTTTTTTTTTTTAAATCTTCTCAGAAAAATCCAAAATGCCCTAATATGATACAAGAGAATGTCCCATTAAAAGTTGATAGATTCATCAAAATATCTTGCCATTTGTCAAGAGTAAAACAATTGGATACAGTCTAGAATAAAGTATACTTTTGAAATCTGATTTGGTCCAACAAAATACACAAGTTACTCGACAGGAAACCTAATTGTGACATAATCACGGATACGGGGGCGATGACGAAGCTTTGTGGTTAAAGCGTTTCCTGGTCACGAAAAAAATCCGGGTTCGACTCCCACATGGGTACAACGTGTAAATATTATTTCTGGTTACCCCGCCGTGATATTGCTGGAATATTGCTTAACGCGGGATAAGACTCAACTCACTCACTCACGCGGTTCATGTCTATGATATACCATACCAGTATAAACAAGGGAACAGGTCAAAATGGCCACACTACCAAAATGGCCACACTGACCCTTGTCAAAATGGCCACACAGAAAAGTCAAAATGGCCACAACCCCTAGTCAAAATGGCCATACAAAAAAGGCAAAATGGCCATACAAAAAGTCAGAATGGACATACATTATATTTTTTTTCATGTTAATGAGAATTGTTCTTGAAATGATTTCTTACTTTGTGATTGTTACTTATTCAATATTTTGAGATGTTTTTTTGTTCTGTACTTTGAGAGGTTTTCTTATGTAATACTTTGAGCTATTTAGTTACTCTCGCAATGTTTTTTTAGTTTCTTTACTAAGGGCTCTTCACCACACTCCCATCTCATAGAGCCTGGTAAACGTCAGGAGGCACAAGGGGCGATGGGGTAGCCTAGTGGTTAAGGCGTTCGCTCGTCATGCCGAACACCCGGGTTCGATTCCCCACATGGGTACAATGTGTTAAGCCCATTTCTGGTGTCCCCCGCCGTGATATTGCTGGAATATTGCTAAAAGCGGCGTAAAACCAAACTACATACTTTTTTTGTTGTATAAATGTAAATAATATGTATGTACCTCTTATGCTGCAGTTTGCAGCCTGAGTGAATAAAACAAAGTTCAGTATAGTTCTATTTGAGCCCTGTGGAACTTCTCCTCTTGTGTGCCCAGCTGACTGTGGAATGAACTGTATCTGACTTAATGTAACTGATCTGCATGGATGTCATGTAGTAGTAAATAGTACCAAAGTGCAGGTACATGAAGAAAGAACCTACATATATATGTTTTGTTATTTGTTGAAAATATGATTTGTTGATGTGTAATAACAATTTCGTGTTCTTTTCATCCAACAAAGAAGGCTGCATATTTTCTTACCGCGGTTATGTATATTATATGTAAGGTACCTTATGTATTAGATACATCTCCATCATTTGTCGTTTTCTATCATATCTAAATTTTATTACCTGTAATTTTCTAATCAAATAAAATGTAGGTACATTACCTGGTAGGCGCTCGACAACCCCATGTCGTGAAAAAATGGAAGGAAAATATGACACGTAACAGGGTAGGTGAGAATGCCGGCCAGAGCAACCATCCAATACCCGGTCCCAAACAGGTATATCTCCGTGGGTATCCCTAGCACAGTGATGGCAGACATATAGCTAGCGATGAGCGACATCGCAACAGGGAATATCCCCATTTCCCGACCTCCCATCAAAATGTCGTCTGCTGTCGCCTTTCTCGCCTGCCATTTTTCTTTGAGCACATAATACACACCAATGAGAGCCGATGCTGCTAAAAGTCCGATGAAGATGCAGTAATCAAGGATGCTGAAGGTAGCTGCCATGGCTGTGGAAGGTGAAAATTGTATAAAACAAGAACTTCACCGATTTCGTGTTAGGCAAAAGTGTCCATGAATATCTGGGGCTCCTGATCGTTCACAACGAAGCCATTATTCTAGTTCATACCGCCAGCTTCTTCATATCCGTATATTTAAAATAGAGAATTATCAGGTCCCAGTCAGATGTGACGATATCCATGGGGCTGACGTCATAAACGATCGCAATCCGTCCCAAATGAATAAGAATATCCGTACAGTTTGCTTCCTATATGTCTCTATATACGCCGCCGGTTCCTCGATATAACGCAAAGGACGCACGAGGGGTCACGTGGTTCGGGTACATCCCTGGTGTCATAGAATTTACACGTACTTGTAGTGTTACGACTGCTTGTGTTCATAAATACAAATCACAACATCGACTGTAAACAATAGCAGTGACTGTAGTCACAGAAGCATGCGATTGTGTGCATGTTATCCAGGACCACCTTCACCTCGAGTTCACGGCTCTATTAAAAGGCGTGTTATTGGTATACAAACGGCCTTGATGTTAATGGCTGCGTACGAAAACAATGAAACACCTTTCAACCCTTCTATCTGAAGTTCTTTTAAGGATTGAACTTTATCTACGACAGGAGGGATTAATATTTGCGGGTGCTTTTGTTTGATGCTGTCCAATTGAACCCACGAAGATAACAGGTAGAGTACGCCGACACTTGGGGGATTAACGCGAGATTAGTGTCACAGCATCGGTCGACCGATCAGTCGAGTCTGTAGCATTAATCCTGCCAAACAATTAACTGCAAATTATTACTTAATCTGGCATGTCTTATGACAACACATACCTTAAGTATTGCGGTTAGCTATTTGGTCGCCTGTTTGGCCGATACGTACCCTGTATGGAAGCGCACGTAAAATGTAAGAAGTCATCATCCTCATATGGTTTAAACATATTTTTATTCCAAAAGAATCTGGTTTGGTAAACAAGTAGAACTTTGCTTATATCAATACGTCACCAGTACATATATCATTTAAACAAAAATACACGAACTGGATACACAAGACGACAGATTAATCATATATGTGTGTTGTAGGTGCTGATAAACATTGAGCTTGCAGTTACATTTCTTTAATTGTTTACATATATTTGTCAAATCGTTTAGATGTGCATGTATTGATGCAGGGACTCTATTATGTTCTTATTGACATCGTTGTTAACTGGAGGTATTCCATATAACACAGCTTGGAGATTGTGGCCATTTACATAGAAGTAGGTATTATTTCTAATAGCAGTGTATAACTTACATGTAAAAAGATAATGAACAGCATCTCCATTGTGGTATCCACAAGCGCATCCAGGGTTGTTAGAAATGTGTATATTTACTTTATCCGTATTCAAATCACTACAGCCGAGCTTAAGTCGACAGTGTACGATCTGACAGAATCGACTGCCATAATTCAGATCTAGATAATTATTGGATTCATCATTTTTAAGCAGAGATTTGAATTCACCGATTGGCAATGAATTCCAAATTTTAATTGTGACAGTTAGGAACGATTCTTCATATATCATAGTCCTACATTTATTGTTTGTAGCTTAGATTTATTACGGAGATTACATTGACTGTTTTCAGAGACAAATTTAGGAACAAGGTCACAGAGGTAGTCAGGTGGGAGATCGTTATTCATCTTGTAAAAATGTACGAGTTTAATGTCGCGCCCACTTTTTTTAATGGTTTAGACTTTGTTTCTATATATAACCTATGATGACTAGTGCCACGAACTGCGCCGCATGTTGTACGCATGTTGTTAATATTTAATTTGTTCGTTATCATCATTATCATAATCTTATTTGGTCATCATCAAATTGACAAATGCATACTGTGATTATCACAATGTCAACCGCGTCCCTCTAGTCCGTAGAACCATCGACTTGTTCCTGTTGAAGACGCGTCACTCAGCCCCAACGTTGAAACCTCCATGGTACGTCATCACCTACTGGGTTGAGGGTCCCCATGATGTCCGTGACACGTGGAACCACAACACCACCGATGGACCAGAACCACAGACCACGCAAAAGTCTGGCTTCGTAAGATTGTAGTGTGAGTTTAGTTTTACGCCGCACTCAACAATATTCCAGCTATATGGCGGCGGTATGTAAATAATCGAGTCTGGACCAGACAATCCAGTGATCAACAGCATGAGCATCGATCTAGCAATTGGGAACCAATGACATGTGTCAACCAAGTCAGCGAGCCTCACCACCCGATCCCGTTAGTCGCCTCTTACGACAAGCATGGGTTACTGAAGACCAATTCTAACCCGGATCTTCACGGGTCCAGCGTGACGTCGACGTGCCGTCAGTGAACCACACTGAGACTATTCCTGGCGGCCTGTGTAGACACGTAGACACTTGATCTCCTTTGGGTTTAGTCCATTCAAGGATTCGAACCCACGCAGTCGGAAAAACGTACTAATTTGTACTTTACCTAGAACTGTTATCCCAAATATAAGATGACGGTGACGACGTAATTATCATAAACATCATCATCAACAACAGAGCATCCCACATTGTGGCAAGATGTTTTTTAATGTAACCTGGTTAAAGTCCTCACGTCGAAGATCCGGGTACGATTCGATTGTGCATGGGAACAATGACTGATGTCTTTTTCAGGGTCGCTGACTTGGTTAACACATGTCATCGTATCCGAATTTCGTAGATCGATGCTCATGCTGTTGATCACTGGATTGTCTGACCCAGACTCGATTATTTAAAGACCGCAGCCATCTATCTGGTATATTGAATGTTGTTGTTTAACAAACAAACAAACAAACAAACAAAAAGAACACTCATTCGCCCTCCCATCCATCCACCGTCCGACTCACCCAAGATGGTCAGACGATAGTAGATTGCATTGGTGATATAAATAAGATGACAGTGTTTTGTTCTCTAAACGGTTGGATAGAGAATGATACGTTTATTCTAAACAGAGGCTGCTATGAATCTGACGCTCCTGGATGCGAGCTTCTCTCTGTACGGTTATCTATACATCAGAGTTGGCACACCGAATACAGCCCTTCACTGTGACGGTGAGAGATTATCGGACATACCAACTGTTGTTTCCGAATATCCTTAAGGTGTTGCTACTTAAGATAAGAGAGTGGGTCTGCCTATCAACTACACGAATACGGGCGCTGGGAGATCCTGTGTCCTAAATCCCGATAGATTTGGAATGTTCTTGTCTCATCAGGACAGTGTATATATACTTACTGTGTCCTTGTTGTCATAGCAACGGAAATACATAGCTGACATAGGTGACTGCGGAGAATGTCGCTTTCATAGTTGTAACGTTAACTTACAGGAGTAAGCAAGTCGGTTCTGTTTAAACGTCCATTTGAATAAAATCAGGGATCGATCGCGAGAACCCTGATTTATGAACTAATAAATTATTAAATAAACTAATTATAGTTCCGGGTTTCACGTAGTCTGAAAAGTGATTTCGGTTTTACGCCGCTTTTAGTATTTATTCCACGGCGGGGGACCCCAGGAAAGGGCTTCACACATTATTATATGATATGTTTTTTTTATTATATGATATTTATATAGCGCACAAATCCAGGCAACTAGTGCTTGCTCAAGGCGCTGGTATATTTTACCTCGATCATTGGATGTCAGTCTCAACGGCACATCGTGTTATCAATCTCAACTCCCTTGGGATCATACAACTCTTGCAGCCACTAGGCGCACCGAGTTATTATGGCCTTCTCATCCTAACAAGGTACCCATTCACAGCTGGGTGGACTGGGACACATAGTCACAGTACTTTGTCCAAGTTCACTGCACGTTGCTGTACCCGCAACTTGGTGTTTGCACGTATTCATGTGGCCACCATCTGGTCATATACCAACGGATTCGTGGGTTCTTTGAAGTGCACAGGGGTGTGTACTGTACACTAGGGGTTGTGACAACACTGAAAGAGTCTGCACACAAAGTTGACTCCGAGGTTTTTACACCTGGTCACAGGTGGGCTCGATCCCGACACATTGTACCCATGTGGGGAATCGAACCCACATCTTCAGCGTGATGAGCAAACGGTTTAACCACTAAACTACCCCTACACGTGTGTTCAAACCTGAAAACAATATTGTAACGAACCTTGATTCGAACCCACAACCACGCTGAGGCTCCTGGTGTACCAATGGGACACAACTCTGCATAGAGCAATTGCGGCGTCTTATTTGACTACACATATAAGAAAAGGAACAAAATAATTATCACAAAATGAAAAAATAGATTAAACAGTATTATTTTGTGCAAGTTACAAATTCGGGTTCTTGGAATAACATGGTCATAAAAATAATTTTCTCCTATTGTATAACGACAAATTCGAAATCCATGCTTTATCATATATACAAGGTATATCTCGACAAGGATTTGGTATAAATCTCATCTTAATCTCAATTGTTTCTAAAGTGACGCTGTCATATTGTTTCCCCCGTTATTTTAAAGTGTCAAAGTAGTAAGAAAACCATTGATTGGTGTTTGAAAAATTTAAAATACTAGTAATCGAAAATAATCATGAAAAAAATGGACAGAGATTCTCCGATGAAATATTAAATTCATCGGTTTGGTCAAAACTTTGCGTTGCTATGTTGCATGTAAAGTCCTGTTTAAATGATTGACCTTTACATCAGTGAACACATACATTTGAAGATACATGGGCATGTTGAAAAACTATATTTGCCGTGTGTCCACGTGGAGATATCTGACATTTTGTCGGAGGATGTAATCCAGGAATAAACTTTATTTCCGAGTTACCATGGTTACCTTGATGTGTAATTATCCAGGCCTCCCACACCAGCTGAAAGGAACACGCTCCGTGGTTTACAGGGCAATGCTGTTGCCTATATAGTTGAGAAATAGTTTCCAAATTTTGCTAGCCAGTCGCGGTAGCTATGCCTGAAAGTTACTAGCCCACAAAATAATTCACTAGCCCGAAATTTGAATGTAGAAACTAAGCAAAATATTACACATATAGATGAGAATAAGATATGGTCGCCATGACACATGTTTCATCATTAAGTTGCTAATATGATGAACATTTTTATAAGACCATAATCTTGCAGGATTTAAAAGTGTATTATAACTGCGGAGACAGAGAGATATTTGCAAAATGACCAAATGAAAATTCACTAGCCAGTCGGGCCAGAGACTGTGGAGATTTACTGACCTGACAGGACTTTTACTAGCCACGGGCTAGCGGGCCAGTGGCTATTTCGCACACTGCCTATAACAGTGATTTAAAGGGAAATTAACTTCCAAGTTTTATGTTAATGATATATGGATCGTTGGGTTTTTTTTTCTTCGCTGAAATTTTATTTTCCCATACAACAGCCTATATCACAAACTTTCCTGATACAGGGGGCGAGGTTCAGCCTGAGTCGAATATATGTTATGTAATGGAGATAGGGACGCGTGCGTGTGCTGTATTAAACTAATGTTTAACAAGAACTTAGTTTTTAGATTAATATTTTTCAAAATTGTTACTTTTTAGTAATCTAACAATAACTTTCTTAATTTGTACCAATTGGCAACCTGTAGTTTCACTTTCAGTTGTCCATTTGAGGAACCGTTTAAGTTTGTTTACATGTATGTCGATCAGTCTGTCGATTTGCGCTCTAACCAGATACCATATAGTATATAGATGGGCTCCGCTCTAACATATATATATATATATGTATATATGTGTGTGTGTGTGTATGTGTGTGTATGTATGTATGTATATATGTATATATGTCTATATATATATATATATATATATACAGGGATACTCTACAACAGGGCCTTATATAGTCTCCCTGATCTATCATTAGTAACTTCCCAATGTAGTTACACAATCAGATTATTTGTTTGTTACTCACATTTTGGTTTCAGAACGGAATTAATGTGAACAATTCAGGGTTTATTTTCCTGTTAGGTTGCATTTATAACACAATTACACTTTCCACTATGAGACGACCACATTCACAGGATATCCTCAGCCTCGTTGTCGTTCACAGCGTCATAAATGTAGAGTGTACTATTTGGTCAACAACTATTATTGATAATGTGGTAACAATATTCGTGCTGTCGTATAGACACCGACATTCTTTAACTCAATTTATGTCTTTTTCAAATTGCAATTTTTCTTATTTCGATTTCTATGTATGTAATATTTTCACGGTATTCCATAATCTTAGTAAGCGTTGTGTGTGTTTATATGATAGTAGTTGTTTTACAAATAGTTGTAACTAGCTTCCGGTATTCCTGGGGAATTCCCACACGCCCTTTCCAAACTGATGTTTCACGAATTCACACCTTCCTGAGTCAACAATATAGTATGTCTGGTAAATGTCGACAGGGAGGGAAGAGCGGTGGAGATGTCTCTGAAAGAAATATTAACGACTTGGAATGAAGCAATAATTCATTTTGAAAGTGGAAGATATGAAGAAGCCATTGATAGATTTCGACAAATCACCGACCCATCGGCTAAAATCCTTTTCAACATTGGTGTGGCATATCTGACCGGGGCAATACCTCGTCACGACCAGGCTTTGAAGGTGAGGGCAACTGAAACTATTTTTTTAATTTGATTCGTCTAAGGTTAGCGGCTGACAACAGTGTCGTTGGTCTGAATTTTACATTGATCACAGTGAAATATGAAGTCCTGGGCGGTGGGGTAGCCTAGTGGTTAAAGCGTTGGCTCGTCACGGCGAAGACCCGGGTTCGAATCCCCAGATGGGTACAATGTGCGAAGCCCATTTGTGGTGTCCCCCGCCGTAATGTTGCTGGAATATTGCTAAAAGCGGCGTAAAAACCAAACTCAGTAAGGCAGTGAAATATGTGGAGAATTCGGTGTTTTAGAATGTTCCCTTTTTACCTACCTCTTAAAAAGACTGCTGACTAAACATCAATAGTCTTACACCAAAAACTGTAAAGTGGGGGTAAAGTAAATAATTTTCTAAGATCTCAAATTGGCTATTTGATACGAAAATAGTTGGATCTGTGTTACATGGGAGCAAATTAATATTCAACATCATATGCTTTTGTCAGAAACAGTATAAGGACCGCAGTAACAAATATACTAATGCCACAATATATCGCAGCCTGCAGCATTGGATAAAATATTACTTGCACAATGTTAAAGATAAGGTGATTGCATTGTGGATGGTTATAACTTTGCTTTTTAAATCAGTGTATGACTTCTTAAGTGTAGAGCTGAAATTGTCGACCTTGCTGATATTAGTGAAACAATTGGCATACTGTAAAATATGGAGTGGAGTCTTGGAGTGGAGTCTGGAGTATAAGTGCACTTGTCACTTCTGTAAACACTGGTTACTGTCTAGAATATGCCATTAATAGTTCTTCCCAGGTGTCGTTTATACCCCCGGAATCACCGGTTTCAAAAGTAAATATCTTATCTTACTCATCTTAGAGATTAGTCTTTCTTGTTTACAGCTCTCGTAGAAATGTTTGTTAATGCTTGTCAGTTTACTCCAAACTTATTAATAAATCGTCACAAATTCCAACTCTGTGCAATTATACTTTCATTTGTAGACAGCAACGTAATCGAGATTGTAAAAATGTTTACATGGCAATCCTCTGCAGCATTCCTTTAGCTCTCTGCCATTCTGAGGGCAGATTGTATCAGTGATGTGTTTCCTCTAATCTGTACATTCCAGTGGACTGCCCATACATAACCTGACAGAAAGTCAAGATTTCCGAAGCCATAGAGAGCTGATGAAACTCACTAACAATCAGCTTGCAAAATATTCTGCTGCAGTTATTTTACGGATGTAGAGAGATGGCTATTTCTGAACTAAAAGCAAAACAATTATGACTTTGGAACAGTTACTTTTGCCATCACTGACAATAAATCCAGTTCTTGAATAATATAGTGCTATGTATCTTATGTAATCAATTTCTTTGTTTAGTAAGAAATAAATAATTCATGTAATAATAACTGTTATATTCCCTGATGATTAGTATGTCTTAGCATAGACCCAATTTATGTACATTTTCCCTTACTATGGCTTCCTCTACACAAATTTGAATTTACATGTGACAATGTTATATATGTCGTTTTTTGGCTAATATATAATGCCATTATCAATATTTTGTTTACAGTTTGTAAATAATTTACATGCTTCTCCATCCATTCATCCATCCTTCCATCTATTCATATACATTTTTCTTCTTGATGGTAGCGTGATACTGTTACAGAATGAATAATTGATATGTGTATACAAAATGCCTCCTGCCGTCTGATAAAACTGATAACACCAACCAGCTACAGATGTAAAATGAATGTGCTTGTATAGCTACCCTTATGATCAAAACAAAACAAACTTGGTCACCTAAATATTTACATTAAGACTCCACTCCACTCCAAGACTCCACTCCATGTTTTACAGTATGCCGAAACAATTACCGCCCGATACTATAGAACTATCGGGTAGACCACAGTTTATAACAGACCCGTTAAAGACCCGTGAAGGTCCGGGTTAGAATACTGATCTTCAGTAACCCATGCTTGTCGTAAGAGGCGACTAACGGGATCGGGTGGTCAGGCTCGCTGACTTGGTTGACACATGTCATCGGTTCCCAATTGCTTAGATCGATGCTCATGCTGTTGATCACTGGATTGTCTGGTCCAGACCGATTATATAAAGACCACCGCCATATAGCTGGAATAAATGCTGAATGTTGTTGTTTAACAAACAAAGAAAAAGAACACTCATTCGCCCTCTCGTCCATCCAACGTCCGACTCACCCAAGATGGTCAGACGATAGTAGATTGCATTGGTGATATAAATAAGATGACTGTGTTTTGTTCTCTAAAACGGTTGGATAGAGAATGAAACAGAGGCTGCTATGAATCTGGCAGCTCCTGGGTATGAGCTTCTCTCTGTACGGTTATCTATATGTCAGAGTTGGCATACAGAATACAGCCTTTCACTGTGACGGTGAGAGATTATCGGACATACCCACTGTTGTTTCTGAATATCCTTATGGTGTTGCTACTTAAAGATAAGAGAGCGGGTCTCCTATGCTGTGTAAAACTCACTCACTCACTCGATCTCACTTCAACCTTAGGTCGTAAATGTTGTAGATGTTGTGACATTTAGTGAAGGGTCCAGTGTTTAAGCACTTATATTCTAGTTGTATTATACAAACGTTATGTTCAGCTCGATTGAAGCTATTTATATATGGGTTGGTCTCCTGGTGCAGTTGATTGCTCTCATTATGAAGTTGTATGCCAATAATCACTCAGTGCATGTTGATGAAAGATTAATGAGCTGTCCAGCTGTAGTGACAACCTGATTTATTGGCTCGGGACATAACTAATGCTTATGTTTGATATAATGCACATGCGCATAAAACCAGAATTACCTCCCTTACCTTAATATGTTAATGGCTGAAGTTCAAAACAGACATATTTGTTTAGGCTGAAAAGTAAGGCTGTAACGATTCACTCACATATTTGGTGAATCGAACCGTAGCCCTACATGAATTCAATTCTTTATTCGTGGTCACCAGAACCGAATATTCATGAATATTTACAATTTTTAAGGGAGTGTGTTTTGCTTGAACCCTTATGTCCTTTTTCAAAATGAGATATGCAAGAATGCATTATGTACTAGCCTTGTAGTAGCGCAAATCATGTTAGTTTGCCAAGGCTGCACATGGTACTGTCATCTATAACTATTACATACAAAATTTGAGTGTCATGAGATGACTGGTTATTGCTGTGACAAATTAACACTGTCAACATGGGCATTCAATATTGTGCATCAGTCACTTAACTACGATATTGTATTCGTGAATAATTATTCACATTCGTTACCCAATATTCGTCATACGTATCATATTCACAACATAGTGAATTCGTTACAGCCCTACTGAAAAGTATGACATATCATTCTGATTTGTAAGAACAAAAAACAACATGGAGATCAATCTCTGAAAATAAAATTTATTTAATTCCAATTAGATTAATTTAAACATCATGCATAGTGATCTTCTCTATGTCATGAACTTGAATAAACAATAATTCACAGGAGATAATGAAGTTCTGTTTAACCTGTTAACATCTGACAAGCATAGATGGCTAGTGCAGTTTTTTGGCAGATTGGAAAATAGTAAAATTGCAAACATGATACTGATAGCAGAGATTATTCATTTGACAGTTCTGATGGATACTTTGTGATGTGATGTGAAACTATTTGTGGTACCTACATTACATTGTAGAAATGGGGTTTTCAGAATTATAGGGATTTGGTTGATATTCAGATCCCTGTCTTAAGCAAATGGCAGCATATATTCCAAAATTGGAATTATATTGTTCCATATTCAGTGAATCAAAGCGTATGATATCCATCAATGAATCTTGCTTGTATTCATGATCTCTAAAATCGACTCATTCATCATGTTCATAATTATTTTTAAAAGGAGTGTTTATTTCCTTGAATTATGGTGTTATTTATCAAAACGAGATATGTTATATAGAATATATCCAAGACAGACAGGATAATAGCCAACACTTTTATATATTTAATTTGACGTAAATGGATTATTGGTAATTTTCATGATAAATTTACACTGTCAACATGGTCAAACCTTGTCAAATAATTATTTTACTGGCATGGCAAAGGTAATTAGTTTCATTTACTGATTCAATTATGGATACGAGCATTTTATAGTATTCACTGTATACATGTATTGTAATATTCTTCGGGGAATTTAACTTTCGATTGTTGATATAAATACTGTAGAATAAAAATTGTATTCTTTTACTGAATTTATTGAATAATACATCAACGGCTGACATGTTCTTGCATTCATTATAAGGGTAATGCTATTTTTGAGGGCATTATCATTTGCAGAAACCAGGGTCTTCCATTAACTGCCCGACGAAGGAGGGCAGTTGAAAAACCGAGGTCTTCTGCAAATGATAATGCCCTCAAATATAGCGATTAATATGCTAAAATAGATGGAATTTTGTTGAAAGAAAAAGCCAAGCCAATAGCTATTTAAAGCGGGGTCGAGGTTGCTATGACTATTGCCCCAGAATATCTGCCAGTCAAAAGCCAAGCTTCGAATGAACCGGCTTCCACTATGGCGTCACTTGACAACAAGTGCTGATAGTGGCCCGTCGTTACGGTTGAGTGGTCCAATATCATTTGCAGCGGCTCGCAAATTTCTGATAATAGGAGGTCCGTTTCATGATAATTCCATGTGTTTTAGCTATAATATCCATTATTCATATATTGATGTATTCAATATATAGTTAAAGTATTCACCTCCAGGTGGATTTGTTACAGCACAAGTAAATTATATTTTTGTTATATCAGGGCCAATAAAGAGAATGAAGAAGAAGATACATTAACGAATATTTTTGCCTGTTGAGTGTGTTATACAATGTTAATGAGGGAAATAAAAGCTTTAAAAATACCCAATTTTGAACAAAATAACAGATTTCCAAGTTGCCTACAATGGACCTTAGTCTGGAATCCTAAATAATTTTTTTCCCTTTATTCAGAGATGTTTTTGGGCAGTATGCATTCATTGCATCATAATTATAAGGTGAATAAACACAATCTTCTCTCAATCTATTTTTAGCCAATACCCACGTTGGGAGTTTCATTTTGGATTACTATAAGCCAAATGTGCATTTAGTTTTTACATACTTTTCCATTGCAGTTTCTATTTGTATTTTTAATCCATTTTGTCTTGTTTTTCAGTGGTTCTCTGATGCCATTACCAAAGATCCATTTTTGGCGGTGGCCTATTTTCAAAGAGGATGCACGTATCTGAAACTGAAAAGGTGAATTTTATAGCCCAACAAAGTTGGTTCACTTTTTGAAAGTGGTGTGTGGTCAGTTATCCACCCATTGCCAGTATATTTTCGGTATCTCCTTTGAAACCACAAAGTCTGCAAGGGATGGCCAAAGAGTTCTGGGATCCACCAGAGTTGAACATATATCACTTGCTTTGCTGACAGTAGAATTGGTCTCCAGCAACCCATGCTTTATCTCAGGTTGACAGGTTTCGATTATGTACCTCATCATATGCCGTAACTGTCTAGTTCAAAATTGTAAATTGCTGAGTGTGGGATGAAACAATAAACAAATTTGTGTTTTCATATATGCAAAACACCTGGTCACTTTGATGCCTGAAGAAACATGGAGACTGGTTATGTATTTGGTTCAAATTCTGCCTGTAAGAAAAGTTGAATTGGTGCGGATAGTTGGCCTAATGATTAAAAGAGTATAAGCTAGGTCATGCTGAAGCCCAGTTTGATTCCCACATGATTTCCAATGATGACATTTCTGGTGTTCCAAGCCATTGATATTGCTAAGTGTATTGCAAAGGGTGCGTAGCCCCCCAACTCACTTGCTCACTCATTGCAAGTTAGTATGATGGAGCTCCATTGAATCCCCACAAAAGCTGTGCATAGTCTGTCCTCTCTAAGTTAGTGTACTCCACTCGTTTGAGCTCCAGTGGAACAGGACCGATTTCTGGTGTCCCCCGTTGTGATATTGCTGAAATATTGCTAAAAACCTTTTAAGTGTGCAATATGCATCCTTCATAGTTAGGCTCAGAATTTGTCTTATAGGTTAGCCGTATCTTGCATTGTGTACCAACAGTGCAGTGTTTCAAGGACAAGGGACACAACTCTAGATTGATTATCGTGATTTTGCAAGAAATTTTACTACGCCTCGTTGACTGAATGTTTTTGTGATGTAGTACTGTCATATTGACCCACATGAGTTTTTAAGATTATTTATTTTCAAACATTGTGTAGTCTCAAAATAATTTTGTGTGTATTATATTTGTAATATTTGTAAATTTGTATTATTTCTTTTTCTAATTTTAAAGAAAATAGGGCCAGTGGATCCATGATCAAAGAAACAAACAGGGATAAAAAACAATGGCCATATTACATGTATATTTTTTAAGTATACACAGAATAAACATATATTTTTGTTTTTTTCTT
This sequence comes from Haliotis rubra, assembly GCF_003918875.1. Classification (NCBI taxonomy): domain Eukaryota; kingdom Metazoa; phylum Mollusca; class Gastropoda; order Lepetellida; family Haliotidae; genus Haliotis; species Haliotis rubra. The sequence goes on from NW_025767649.1 coordinate 254,571, forward strand.
CTTTTCTTTTTCATGGCAAAGAGGGAATTTGTAAATCAGTTGAAAAAGATTTGTCTCATCACAAGTGACAATGATTGTTTCAGGTACAGGGAGGCGGAGGCCGACTTTCGGAGTACATTGGACAAAATGAGAGGCAGCAATCTGATTGACTACAGGCAGCTTGGACTTCCCATCAAACTGTACACAAGCCAGGTGACCGCTTGAGCGCTTGTTAGACGACAGCCATTTTGTTTGTGACTTTGTCTCTGTGATGATATCGAAATTTCTCCCTCTTTAACCCCTGACAGAATTGTCTACCTGATGCCTGTTGGGAAAGGCCACCAGACTGGATATGGTTGTCAGATGTGACGTGGGTGATTGCATGTCCCTGTAACCAGATTGTTGGATGGTGCTCATTACGGCTGCGCAAATAACGGTTATTGTATGAAACAATACATATTGCGATACGCTGACCGAAAACTGGTATTTTGACTTGTTTTCGGAAAACTTCGTAACACTCGGAAATCTTTGGATATTTTCTTGTTTCATTTGTGCCAAATATTGTTTACATTTTTATTTTGTCATGATTAAAGGTTGTTATTAAAGCTTAATCAAACATTGATTTTGTTGTGGTTTTGCTCTATAGATCAAGCATTATCTTGATTATAAGTAGTTTTTTTGTTTAGAAATCTTCATGTATTACAATGTATATTGCAATACATATCACAATATATGCTTTCGCATCGCAACATATCGCAATATGAAAATTCTCTGAAATACCCAACCCTAGTGCTCATGATATTGACCATTGGTTTTGTTTGGTCTAGGACAGGATACTTTCGAGCAGTTCTGCCCTGGATACTGAGGGTGATCCTAGGTGGCCGAGATAACTAGTGGCAAATCTTGACTCACATAAGATGTTGCCATCAGTTGAATTCTGAAACCAGTCGTCCGTTTTTGAAATTTTAGAATGTTCAGTGAAATTTTTGGGGCTGTGGGGTAGCCTAATGGTTAAAGCGTTGGCTCGTCACGCCGAAGACCCGGGTTCGAATCCCCACATGGGTACAATGTGTGAAGCCCATTTCTGGTGTCCCCCGTCATGATGTTGCAGGAATATTGCTAAAAGTGGCGTAAAACCAAACTCAGTCAGTCAGTGAAATTTTCAATGCTAATGATGTGTTTCTGCGTCCAAGCTTGTTCATGAAGATACCATGTCGCTATTTAGTTTAAACAACCATTGACTTGCATGCTGAAAATACCTGGAGTATAGAGCTCATTGTCTTCTCTTCTGATATCCACGGTAATGTTTATACATGTTTTCGCTCCGTTACTGTCCTACTTCTCTGTAGTGTGTTTCTGTTCCTCTGTTACAGGTGCTGATGAACCTGGCTGTGGCGTTACAGAGCCAGTCTGACACACAGGGAGTGTGTGAATGTGTTCAGAATGCATCTCGACTCGTGAAGGATCCACAACATGAACGTGCCGTCATCGCTGCCTTGTCCTCCTTGCCGGTGGGTGTTTGCAGAAATACATGCAAACTGACGGGGTAGTAACAGTAGTAGTATCAGAGGTACAGAATGAGGTAGTAACAGTAGTAGCTTCAGAGGTAGAGAATGGGATAGTAACAGAAGGAACAGGAGGAGTAGCAGCAGTGGTAGTAACAGTGGTAGTAACAGTAGTGGTAGCAGCAGTGGTAGTAACAGTAGTAGTAGCAGTGGTAGTAACAGCAGTGGTAGTAACAGTAGTGGTAGCAGCAGTGGTAGTAACAGTAGTGGTAGTAACAGTGGTGGTAGCAGCAGTGGTAGCAGGGTAGTAGCAGTGGTAGTAGCAGCAGTAGTAGCAGTGGTAGTAACAGTAGTGGTAGCAGCAGTGGTAGTAACAGTAGTGGTAGCAGCAGTGGTAGTAACAGTAGTGGTAGTAACAGTAGTGGTAGTAACAGTAGTGGTAGTAACAGTAGTGGTAGTAACAGTAGTGGTAGCAGCAGTGGTAGTAACAGTAGTGGTAGTAGCAGCAGTGGTAGTAACAGTAGTGGTAGCAGCAGTGGTAGTAACAGTGGTGGTAGCAGTGGTAGTAACAGTAGTGGTAGTAGCAGTGGTAGTAACAGTAGTGGTAGCAGCAGTGGTAGTAACAGTAGTGGTAGTAGCAGTGGTAGTAACAGTAGTGGTAGCAGCAGTGGTAGTAACAGTAGTGGTAGTGGTAGTAACAGCAGTGGTAGTAACAGTAGTGGTAGCAGCAGTGGTAGTAACGGTGGTGGTAGTAGCGGCCAGTGGTGGCAGCAGTGGTAGTAAGCAGCGGTGGTAGTAACAGTAGTGGTTAGCAGTAACAGTAGTGGTAGTAACAGTAGTGGCAGCAGTGTAATGGTAGCAGCAGTGGTGGTAACAGTAGTGGTAGTAACAGCGGTGGTAGTACACGGTGGTAGTAACAGTAGTAGGTGGTAACAGTAGTGGTGGTAGCAGTGGTAGCAGTGGTGGTAGTAACAGTAGTGGTGGCAGCGGTGGTAGTAACAGTGAGCGTGGTAGCAAGTGGTAACAGTAGTGGTAGCAGCAGTAACGGTGGTAGCAGCAGTGGTAGTAACAGTAGTGGTAGCAGCGGTGGTAGTAACAGTGGTGGTAGCAGTGGTAGTGGTAGCAGGTTGGTGTAAGTGGTGGTAGCAGTGGTGGTGGCAGCGGTGGTGGTAGCGGCGGTAGTGGTGGCAGCGGTGGTGGTAGTAACGGTGGTGGTGGCAAGCGGCGGTGGTGGTAGCAACGTAGTGGTGGTAACGGTGGTGGTGGTAACGGTGGTGGCAGTAACGGTGGTGGTGGCAGTGGTGGTAACAGTGGTGGCGGCAGTGGTAGTAACAGTAGTGGTAGCAACAGTGGTAGTAACAGTAGTGGTAGCAGCGGTGGTGGTAACAGTAGTGGTAGTAGCAGCAGGTAGTAACGAGTGAGTGGTGGCAGCAGTGGTAGTAACGGTAGTGGTGGTAACAGAAGTGGTAGCAGCAGTAGTAGTAACAGTAGTGGTGGCGGTGGTAGTAGTAGCAGTAAGTGGCAGGTAGTAACAGTGGTAGCAGCAGTAAGTGTAGCAGTAACAGTGGTAGTAACAGCAGTGGTAGTAACAGCAGGTGGTAGCAGTAGTGGTAGTAGCAGTGGTGGTAACAGTAGTGGCAGTAGCAGTGGTAGCAATTGGTAGTAGTAACAGTAGTGGTAGCGGTAGTGGTAGTAGCAGTTGTGGTAGTAGCAGTAGTAGTAACAGTAGTAGTAGTAGTAGTAGTAGTAGCATAGTGGTAGTAGCAGTAGTAGTAGCAACAGCAGGTAGTTGCAGCAGTAGTAGTAGTACCGGTAGTAGTGGTAGTAGTAGTAGTAGCAGCAGCAGTACGGTAAGTAGCAGCGAAAGAGTGGTAGTAGCAGTGAGTAGTATTACCAGTAGTAGTAGTAGTAGCAGTACTAGTAGCAGTTGTGGTAGTAGTAGTAGTAACAGTAGTAGCAGCAGTAGTAGTAGTAGCAGCAGTAGTAGTAGCAGTTGTGGTAGTAGTAGTACCAGTAGTAGTAGTAGTAGTACTTGTAGTACTAGTAGCAGTTGTGGCAGTGGTATTAGCAGTAGCAAGTAGTAGTAGTAGTAGTAGTAGTACCAGTAGCAGCAGCAGTAGTTAAAATCTGAAGTTACTCTTCTGTAGTGAATATGCACAAACAGAAACAACAGTTTAATCTGAATTATTTCCATAACTTGATTAATATGATTTAACAAAATCTCATCAGCCCAAAATTGTGTATGTGAGTACATACTTTATGAATAAAAAAATTATCAGGAGTTTTGAAGACATGACCATGTTCAGAGCTCCAGATATATACGATTTAGCTCATGTGGGTACTGTACCCACTGTATTTTTTTGGAGTGGGTAATGTGAATGTTGAGTGGGTATTTCATTTTCCGTTACCCACTGCTTTCAAATATGTGCCTATTTCAGTCATATTTCACTAACATAAGTATTATGTCATTGAGTAAGTTTACTAAGCAGGTATGTTCTGCCTTATGTCATACCTAATCAAAACCAAGTTAAATATAATGGAAATGCTTTCATAAAAAATCACTCATCCTATACTGACAGTACAACACTTGTCCTATACTAACAGTACAACTTGATAGCAATCAATGTCTTTTTCATTACGCAAGCGATTATTATAAATATATTCTGTATGCATTTGTTTTAAACTTTTTGCGTATCTAACATTTTAAATGCGTAATTGGTTAAGCAACAATTATTTTTCAATGCGTAATTGGAAATTGTCTATGCGTATTTTACCCGGATACGCAGCTTATCTGGTCCTCTGATGTTTTAGTTATTTTTAATGGGCTAAAAAGTTACAAAGTGCTGACTCACAAAATATTCTGTTGCAGACCCCTAATCTGTCACTGCTGGAACTCACGGTAAAGGAGTCGGTTTTCCGTCCGTCAAAGTCACTTGTTGCCAACCTACAGAAGAAAGATTTCCTGGGCAAGGCAAAGGTAGGACTGTTTGGTCAGATTCGACTAAATATGCTGAATTAATAAACGAACATCTTGTAGTCGGCTTAAGAATACAAAACATTCCATAATAAATCTGGTTTAAAGGACAACTTCATCAACTCCGAGGGCAGAGGGTACCCTGATTAAGATGATCCTTTGACTGTAAAGCTCTTAAATTAATTAAAACAAATGAATCAGATTCTTCGCCTACCTTACTTCAGTATTTGAAATTTACGGCCACCAATCAATACACAAAATGGCGCCATGTTCTGAAGATTACGGAAGACAGCCATGTTTTTATTGCACATGTTCAGATCGTGTACGTGTTGGTAATTTGTGTCTTTCACAATTGCTTTATAGGCAAGTATAAATAAGCATCGATTTCGAGGGTTTTTACAGGGGGTTGCATTGCACTTGAGTTCACTTTAAAGACATCAATATACACTTTTTGATGCCAAATTTCTGTGTTCTCTGCAGTAGCATGGATGGAATAATATTTAACAGTGGCGTAAAACAAGACTCATTCACAATGTGTTTTGTATGACTGACAGGTGGTGTCGTCGATATCCCCACATGACAAGTTTGTTGGATTTGAAGGTGCCAGGAAGGTGAGAAAACTTCATGTACATTGATAAGTACTTTCCACTGAAATCATACCATCTTTAATACCTCTGTCTTTGACAAAATGCCTACTCAAAGTATGCTGAACTGCTATAGAAACGCAACTTACTTTTGTTTAAAACATGCGCTTCAAATAAATATATTTTAGGTTTCCCATGAACAAAAAAAAAGTTTCCCATGATTAAACCCATCACACAAAAATCCAAGATGGTTTTGCCGTTGTTTCCTAGTTATTCTTGACCATATTGCCTGAATGCCATCATTTTCATGCTTTTGGTCACATGTTTTGTGCATGATTTTTCCCCGATTCACACAAAAATGCGTGCATTTCCCTTCAGTTAAATCCTTTAAAAGGCAGGTCATTCAGAAAACACCACTGCCACTACAAAATCGACTTGAAGAACGCTGAAAAAATGTCACGTCTGAAACGCGATACCAACCAGCAATGAGAGTTGGATGCGGCGCTTATTGGAATGATGCTGACCGGATCAACAGCAAAACTTTAGAGATTTTGCGGTGGACAGGTCCGCCGGATGTCTCGTGACATCAGTCACCTGAGCGTCTCTGCAAGGTATCATCAAACTGAAATGTTCAAGACTGGCCATGCTCAGGACACTGTTCATCCATCTGCATATTTGGCTTTTATATACTGAACAGCAGAAGTGATCATGAATGCTTTTTTAAAATTGTGTGCTCAACTTTCATTACAGATAAGTATTTCCCCCAAATATTTCTGATTCTTGAAGCTTTCAGTATATTTGCCAGATTTTTCTCCAAGGGCAGGTAACTCTCACCTGCTCCTACACAACTGCTAATAATGCATGTCTTGTCATTACAGGTTCTCTGAGTGTTGAATATGACGGGGATATTAAGCTCTAGATCATTTTACTGATGTGTAGAGATTGAGGAATTGCTTCATTTCTGTCCAAACCTGTAGCTTATTTCATTTATCGTCCTATATTGTTTGTGAAATGTTTGATTTGTAAACTGACAGCGGCAAATTCGGCAAGTTTAACAAATCACCTGATGATGGTGACAGAATACACTCCAAAACCTCATTTTCCTCAAAGTAAAGAGGTTGACATCCATTAACACTTACACATTGATAGAAAGTATATATCTGTGTTTGAAATAGAATGTGAAAGTTAAGTGAACATGTTAGTGATAAGATTAAGAGTTCAAACACATGGCAGAAGACCTCAAGGGCACCTCAATCGGTTAGTTTCCAAATTCTATGTATGCTGTTCTTAGATGGTTTTATATATAGAAACCGGCATATATTAATTTCAGTCTTTTGCATTTTTTCATACAGTGCCATTCCACCCCAGCGTCTCCAAATCCATCCAGAAAAGGTGACCATCTAAGTGTCGACAAAATCAAGGCCATGAAGGGGTCCTTGACCCCTCCACCTCCGACCCGACCTGCTCCAAATCCATCAAGAAACAGCGACCCTCTAAGTGTCAACAGTGTCAAGGCTATGAAGGGGTCCTTGACCCCTCCACCTCCAACCCGACCTGCTCCAAATCCATCCAGTAAAAGTGACCATCTAAGTGTCGACAATATCAAAGCCATGAAGGGGTCCTTGACCGCTCCACCTCCGACCCGACCTCCTCCAGATCCATCCACTAAAAGTGACTGTCTTAGTGTCAACAATGTCAAGGCCATGAAGGGGTCCCTGACCCCACCACCTCCGACCCGACCTGCTCCAGGTCCGTCCACTAAAAGTGACCATCTTAGTGTCGACAATGTCCAGGCCATGAAGGAGTCAACCCCTCCACCCCCGACCCGACCTCCCCCTGCACTGCCACCTGATGCTATCAAGGACTTCAACAGTAAATATCTCAAAACAAGTTCGGGAATAAATGGCCATGTAAGGTCAAGTTCAGGTGAAAGGTCAAGGCCAATTCCACCAAGTCGTACTCCACCCGTTTTGAAAAATGAAACGGCTTCAGTGAAGAGAGACAAACCGCCACGGCCACCCCCACCAGTGCTAAAGCGGAGAGTTTAGCTGTGTTTATATTCTTGTTTCAACAGTCATAACTGTAGATGATCATCCATGGTTTGTTTTTACTCGTAGGCATGAATCAGTTGATTTATTGCTTATAGCTAGTCAGAAATATACTTACTGTGATGCTATTGCCTTGAAGCAGGTCAAGATTTTCCTCAGTAGGAAATAGATTTACAGGTTCTAGCCTCTGTAATGAAATGGCTATAATTCAGCCATGTTTTATCCACTGAATTCAGTTTTAAGGTATCACCTCAAAAGTGTGAATTTGAAGTTAATGGTTAATGGGGATGGTTAGCCGGGTGGTTAAAGCGTTCACCAATCATGCCGAAGACCCTGGTTCGATTCCCCATACCATGTGTGAAGCCCATGTCTGGAATCCCCTGCCATGATATTGCTGGAATATTGCTGGAATATTGCTGAAAGAGGCATAAAACCATACTCACTATAAATTCTGATATATGCGCTACGTAAAGTTGCGTCCCTTGTGCATGCCAAAAAACTTTGATTTTGGTTTCGAATCTCAGTTGACTTGATAATGTTTCTATGTTTGTCACAAGATACCAGTGTTTGAAGTGGTGAACATTTGCAAGACTCTGATATATCACTTCAGTCTTACCTCTAGAGCTGACTTGGTTGACACGTCATCGTATCCCAATTGCGTAGATCAATGCTCATGCTGTTGATCACCGGGTTAGCTGGGTCAGACTTGATTATTAACAGACCGCTGCCATATAGCGGGAATATTTCAGAGTGGGACGTTAAGCAACAATCAATCAATCAATCAATCAATCAATGTTTTCTCGGGAAGTAGGCTGATACAGGGTGGTATAATTAGCAAACTATTTCAAGCTCCATTCATTAGGGCGGTGGGGTAGCCTAGTGGTTAAAGCGTTGGCTCGTCACACCGAAGACCCAGGTTCGAATCCCCACGTGGTTACAATGTGTGAAGCCCATTTCTGGTGTCCCCGGCCGTGATGTTGCTGGAATATTTGCTAAAAGTGGCGTAAAACCAAACTCAGTCAGTCAGTCAAGCTCCATTCAGACCAGCTACCTCACTCATTGTTTATATGATCTCCACTCAATTCTTACTTGGTTGACAGGTTGATGCTCATGCTGTTGATCACTGGATTGTCTGGTCCAGCCTTGATCACTTACAGACCGCCGCCATATAGCTGGAATATTGCTGACTGTGACAGTAAACAACTAGCAAACTAACAATTGTGAACATTAAACCCTACCATGAAAACCCCATTTACCTTAACATCATTGGGTTTATTCAAATGTAATGGATCAGTACAAATTTTAACCAGTGCAGGGCCTGTGATTTAAGAAGCAATTATTTTTTCCGTTGTGGTTTAATATTTATCGTTATTGCTCAAGTTGACAACAGTCCCACATACATGTAGACAAGAACCTAGTCTTGATTGTAATACTCAGAGCTAATCATTCAATAATAGTTTTGAAATGTGTTTTGTACCCACTGCTACATTTGCATGTCAGCAGGTTGTTACCTTGTCGTGCAGGGTTGTTTCCCTTTGTTGTAGAGTTATGTCCCTTTGTTGTAGAGTTATGTCCCTTTGTTGTAGAGTTATGTCCCTTTTATGTAGGATTGAGGTGTCATGCCTAATTATATATTTTAAGAGTGAGTGTTTGTTCTTATTCAGTGGTTCTTATTCAGAGGCGACTAACAGGATTGTGATCGGTCTCAGTGACTTTGTTGATGTATGTCATCGTATCTCAGTTGCTCATGAAGCCAATCATTAGATTATCTGGTTCAGACCCGAAAATCATATAGGCGGGAAAAATTGCTTGTGCCACATCACAACAAACGAAAAAAACATCCAAACATTTATTTCAGGGACAGGTTTCTGAGACCTTGTTAGACATTCAACCCAAATATACGTTTTACCATATAGGACATTTTTTTCGGTTGTTCATAAACCTTTTTTGCTTATTTTGATGTTTCAGTTTTACCCATAGTTGTCAGTGTCTAATGGGTTTGGTTTTTTAATAGTTTTTGTGGTCTGTAATCATCAGATTAAAAACAAACTGTGCTATAAGGTTTTCACATTATGCAAATGTATGTATGCATATATCAGTGATTTAAAATGCCCCTTGTTTCTATGGCGATACATGGTAACCAAGGGTGATTGTACCACAGATGTTTACCACAGATGTTCATTTCATAAGACCTACTGTATCAGTGGTGACGGACAGAAATACACAATCATATCACAATTTAATGTTGCTGTGAATAGCTGCAAAATTGCTGATACGGCTTAAAGCAACATTCACTCACTCACTCATTCGTAGTTTAATGGCCTGGGTAGTTTGGCTTTGTAACCTAATTGTCAGCATGATGTCATACTCTAATTGTCAGCATGATGTCATACTCTAATTGTAAGCATGATGTCATGCTCTAATTGTCAGCATGATGTCATACTCTAATTGTCAGCATGATGTCATACTCTAATTGTCAGCATGATGTCATACTCTAATTGTAAGCATGATGTCATGCTCTAATTGTCAGCATGATGTCATACTCTAATTGTCAGCATGACGTCATACTCTAATTGTCAGCATGATGTCATACTCTAATTGTCAGCATGATGTCATACTCTAATTGTCAGCATGATGTCATACTCTAATTGTCAGCATGATGCATATGATGTCAGCATGATGTCTACTCTTGTTGCTGGCATCATGCTCTAATTGTCAGCAGGATGTCATACTCTAATTGTCAGCATGACGTCATACTCTAATTGTTGCTCATCATCTCAATCACTCTCACCATATTTACATGCTGCCTTCTCTGAAATATTGCAGCATTATACAGCAGAATAATCTTGCAATACTGGTATCTAAATGGTTCTGTATGGTTCATTGAAAATATTTGAAGATTATGGCTTATGTTCAAAGATAGGAGGTGGGCTTGACCAGTGGTTAAAGTATTCACTTGTCAAGCTTAGACCTGGGTTTGATCCCCCTCAATGTACAAACCCATTCTGGCATCCCCTGCAATGATACTGCAATATTTATAAAAGAAGTGTCAAACAATTCTCACTAACTTAAAACATTTGAGAGAATGTAGATTCTTGCTGAAAGATGTATTTCATGATCGAGTTATGGATGCAGTGTTTGATTTTGTTAACGAGATAGGATGTGGAAGAATTTATACGTTATTTATAATTGTGAATTTATAATCTGCCTTTTCCATGTAGAAAGTACATGCTGAACACATAATCTTATCATTATTACCAGGATAACCTAAGCTGCCTGTAAAGGCAGGAAGGTTAATAGTCACATGACTTATCCCACCCCAGTTCTCATTTTCTGCTGATTGAAAAGAGGCAATTATGAACAAACTCGTCTAAGGTGAGACCACATGTATAACATGTGCTTTGTTGTGAGGACTGAAGTGATAGAAACTCTCAGGAGTCAAGCTGCCAAACATGTCACCCATCCAATAGGGGTGGGTATTGCAGGGAATTTTCATATTGCGATACGAAAGCATGTATTGCCATATGTATTGCAATATATTGCAAGAAGGTTTTTTAAACAAAAAACTACTTATAGTCGAGTTAATACTTGATTTATAAAGCAAAAACACAATAAAATCACAATGCTTGCTTAGGCTTTAATATCAACTTTTAATTATGGCAAAATAAAAATGTAAATAATGTTTGGCACAAATGAAACAAGGAAAGGAACAATTTAAAAACGGAAATATCCGAAGATTTCTGAGTGTTACGAAGGTTTCCGATTGCATGTCAAAATACCGGTTTTCGATCAGCGTATCGCAATACGTATCGTTTTCATGTCTGAACCGGTAAATACCGGTAAACCGGTTATATTGCGCAGCCCTACCATCCAATGAGTCTCCTCACCCAACGTTGCTCTACTTCAACTGATTTGTGACCTGAGCTCTACGCACAGGACCATGTGTTATTTTAACCTTCACTCAATATTTCTGAACTGGTTTTGGAAGAATTTTGTTATATGGGTATATTTAACATAATTTATTGTGCTGGTCACATGATATTTATTATTATTACTCATGTTATTCACGTAATTATACTGTTGAAATATGCCAAACGTCATTCCATTGTTGCCATTTTTTTATCTCACTCAATCTTTGTTTATTCAGTTAAATTATTAAAACATAATCACACACGTGTACATTTTGTTGTTTGTTTTAATGGCACTTCTGTATACTAACACAGATGGGATACTGAAGTTGGTTGTCTCCCTTCACTGTGTCAGGATCACTGTGTTCATGGCTTTGAATCGTAGATTACTCATGAAAAGTGTACTGGTTAATAATGAAGAGCACACAGCTGATACAGATGATAAGAAACACTGCTGAAAACAAACCTATCAACTCACTCACTTATACGTGGATTTACCTCATGATCCTGGCCTGTAGAAGTTAAAACAAACCTATCAACTCACTCACTTATACGTGGATTTACCTCATGATCCTGGCCTGTAGAAGTTAAAACAAACCTATCAACTCACTCACTTATACATGGATTTACCTCATGATCCTGGCCTGTAGAAGTTAAAACAAACCTATCAACTCACTCACTTATACATGGATTTACCTCATGATCCTGGCCTGTAGAAGTTAAAACAAACCTATCAACTCACTCACTTATACGTGGATTTACCTCATGATCCTGGCCTGTAGAAGTTAAAACAAACCTATCAACTCACTCACTTATACGTGGATTTACCTCATGATCCTGGCCTGTAGAAGTTAAAACAAACCTATCAACTCACTCACTTATACGTGGATTTACCTCATGATCCTGGCCTGTAGAAGTTAAAACAAACCTATCAACTCACTCACTTATACCTCATGATCCTGGCCTGGAATAAAACAAACCTTCAACCTCACTTATACATGGATTTACCTCATGATCCTGGCCTGTAGAAGTTAAAACAAACCTATCAACTCACTCACTTATACGTGGATTTACCTCATGATCCTGGCCTGTAGAAGTTAAAACAAACCTATCAACTCACTCACTTATACGTGGATTTACCTCATGATCCTGGCCTGTAGAAGTTAAAACAAACCTATCAACTCACTCACTTATACGTGGATTTACCTCATGATCCTGGCCTGTAGAAGTTAAAACAAACCTATCAACTCAACTTATCACCTCATGATCTGGCCTGTAGAAGTTAAAACAAACCTATCAACTCACTATACATGGATTTACCTCATGATCCTGGCCTGTAGAAGTTAAAACAAACCTATCAACTCACTCACTTATACATGGATTTACCTCTCATGATCCTGGCCTGTAGAAGTTAAAACAAGCCTATCAACTCACTCACTTATACGTGGATTTACCTCATGATCCTGGCCTGTAGAAGTTCAAAATACAATGATCCCTATCAACTCACTCACTTCACTTATACGTGGATTTACCTCATGATCCTGGCCTGTAGAAGTTAAAACAAGCCTATCAACCTCACTCACTTAACGTGGATTTTAATGATCCTGGCCTTAGAAGTTAAAGCACTTATACATGGCATTACCTCATGATCCTGGCCTGTAGAAGTTAAAACAAACCAAACCAAAATTGTGCAAAATGACTTGCTTGTTCATAAATTACCATAGTGCCACTGCTTGTAACAACCGTACACACACGCCACACACACACAACCACACACGTCACACACCAACCCACACAATCACGTCACAGACACACACCACGCACACGTCACACACACCAACCCACACAATCACGTCACAGACACACACCACACACACGTCACACACACCAACCCACACAATCACGTCACATACACACACCACACACACACGTCACACACACAACCACACACCAACCAACACAATCACGTTTCAGACACACACGTCACACACTAACCCTTCACACACCAACCACAACCCACACAATCACGTCACAGACACACACCACACACACACACAACAACACGTCACACACCAACCCACACAATCACGTCACAGACACACACCACACACACACAACCACACACCAACCCTTCACACACCAACCCACACCATCACGTCACAGACACACACCAAACAATCACGTCACACACAGCAACCCACACAATCGAGTCGCAGACACACCACATACACGTCACACACACGCACCAACCCGTCACACACCAACCTACACAATCACGTCACAGACACACACCACACACACACGTCACACACCACACACACAATCACGTCACAGACACACGTCACACACACACCAACCCACACAATCTCGTCACAGACACACACCACACACACAATCACGTCACAGACACACCACACACACCAACCCTTCACACACCAACCCACACAATCGCGGACACACCACATACACGTCACACACACCAACCCTTCACACATCAACCCACACAATCACGTCAGACACACACCACACACGTCACACACACACCAACCCTCCACACGTCACACACACCACCACCCACCACACACACACACACACACACGTCACACCACATCTGGGTTTTTTAAGGGGATGGGGGTTCGTTGGTGTGTTTGTTTTCTTATTGATTTTCCCATTTAATTCAGGTGTGGACACGAATATCTATATACTATAGAATATCTGTATATGTTGACTTTGGTCTCATCATGGTCTATAAAAATGTCAGGATATGTTTTAGCAATATTTTCGCTATCTGGTCTGTTTGCATACAATGCAAACTGGTTGGGTTTCTTCCCCTCTTGAAAACATCATTCATCTGATGAAGGAGCAAGAATTAGCTCTGTAAAATCGTGATTTAGAATAAAAAGTTGTTATTCAGAAAACGTGTCATTAATTCACATACTGAATCGGCTAAAATATAAATTTAGATAATGTTTTTGTAGGTCAGTATCTTTACGTCAGAGAAGGTATTCTCTTCTTCAGACTGGGGCGGTGGGGTAGCCTAGTGGTTAAAGCGTTCGCCCCCGAAGACCCGAGTTCAATTCCAACGTTGTGTACAATGTGTGAAGCCTATTTCTGGTGTCCCCGCGTGATATTGCGGGGATTTTGCTTAAAGCGACTTAAAACCTATATACTCACTCACTGTTTCAGACTACATGGAACCAGGCACTATGATTAGTTTGATTTATTATTTATTCATAAATGAGGTTTCTCCCTGATTTTGTTTGCATGCTTGTCAGCATTACACATGAGCTCGTTGGTTTTAGGAACGTCTACAATCTGTATCATTTCACGTTTTCCACGAACATAAAACTGACTCGCCGAACTGATATAGAACTGAAATACTGTTCAAAATACTGTTAACCAAACTCACTCATTCAATCAAGTTTACTCGTACCTGTTTGAAAATGCCTGTCCTCGAAGATTAAATATTGTAAAATAAATTGAAAATAATAATTAAAGTACATTAATAATTTCCCGTGGTTTAATGTTGAATGGGATAGCCTTGTGGTTAAAGCGTTTGCTCGTCACGCCGAAGACCCGGGTTCGATTCCCATGCAACATGGGTACAATGTGTGAAGCCCATGTCTGGTGTCCCCCGCCCCCGCCGTGATATTAATTGCTGGAATATTGCTAAAAGCGGCGTAAAGTTAAACTCAATCATTCAATGTTAAACTTGGTCGTCACAATCCAGAAGAAATTGAGTGTGGGTGAGTTTAGATTTACGCCACTTTTAGCAATATTCTGGCAATATCATGGCAGGTACAACAAAAATGGGCTCCCCGCATTGTACCCATGTCGAACCGGGTCTTCGGCGTGACGAGCGAACTCTCTAACCACCGGGCTACGTACCCTACCGCCCTCAGGAGATATAGAGTTTGCCTTATAAAGTTTCAACAGAAATATATCCGGCTGTTTCCCATTCAGACAGTGAACACTATAACAAAACGTAACTGGGCCAGAAGTGACATCGTTCTGGTTTGTACCGTCGGTACTGGCACAATGTACGACAGTATTGAGCCAGTACTAGACCAATGCTTGTTTTCCGTTAGTGGCCCGTTACAAGCAAAACTGTACTGGACCACATATGGGTGCTTGTACCGTTAATACTGCACCGCAATACTGTAGCGGCCCAGTACTGGCCCAGTACAGACAGCTGTGCTTCCTGTCTGGTGAATTGTGGGGGATTATCTCAGGACCATGTTGTCTGCTCATGAGATGTGGCCAAAAGGTAGAGTGTGACATTTTCCACTTTTCTGAATGTAAATTGACTTATAAATGTGACATGAAAACGTAACAGTTTTTGTTGTATATCACTTATAGAGACTACTTTTTTCAACGAAGGTCAAGTGTTGAGCTAAATTTTGAACATTAACATGCAATATGAATTTCGCTGGAAGAAGGGTATTTTGAAACATTCAGTATGTATGTCATGTTGTTAGATCATGGAAAACCTGTTGACATGAATCATTCAAGAACAGAAATTCAATATATGGCTTAGATTATACTATTGTTTGATAACCATGTCATGCTGGACGAAACGTCTAAAGATTGAATAGTAAATTAAAATTTGAAAATACTTCAAAAAGAGACAGTATCGGGTGAATTGAAATTTGAAACTTCTGTTGAACAAGCTCATCCAGAAGGACATGCAATGAACTCTGAATCAATGAAACAGTGACGCATCATGTTTTCATCTTGTTTCATGAATTAAAACCATATGGATAAACTTGTGTTTTCTTGTTTTTGTTTTTTTTTCTTGTTCAGAGTTTGTTTTGGTATCAGCCTGTTTTAAATAGTAGAAACTGTATCAAACTGTGCCGGCAAAACTGTGAAGGGCCAGTTTGCAACCGTTACGGCTGTGTACTGGGCCATACTACTTTGCCTGTACTGGTCGAGGACAGTTCAACGCCAATGTGCAAATTAGTACAGGCCCAGTTCCGGTATACCTTAAATGGGCCTGATTTTCTTATTTTTCTGGCCCAGTTACATGATGGTCATAGGCGGATCCAGGAATTTTGAAAGTGTGTGTGTGTGTGTGTGTTTGTTTCAGTGGGTTCGAACCCCGCATTGGCTCCGCCAACGCAAAAAACATATCGTCAATGGGATCCTAAGTCATTTTCAAGGGGGAGGGGGGTTCCGAACCGCCTGAAATCACCCACCCCACCCCCACCCCTCTGGATCCGCCAATGATGTTAGCTGGGTTATAATTTGACTCTGTAATAAAAATGTAATCAATAGACACGTTGGAAAATATGACAATATTTCTATTAAACTGTATTCAGGTTGTTACATATCATTTCAATGTTTATGACAGGATAATGATATTTATTACAGTAACTTCGCAAAATTATTTTCGGTTCCCAGATTTTTGGCTTTAGAGCTAAATCTCGAACTTTTGTTCTGTCAGTTCTTCGAGAAGGTTGATCGAGTCTAACGAGACAATTTCCAACATTTTCTTTCTTGTGGCAATAGCTTTGGTACTGACCAAATTAGTGCAAAGCCAAGAACAGAAAGAACGTGGGCAAATAAATGTCTTCATCGTGACCGGATAATGTGATAATTGTGACAATATTTAGTCTAGTAGCTTAGCTATATAAGAATGCTGAAATGACATTGACCTAAGACATTAAAAGGGAGGTAAGTCTCAAAGGGGCCTCTCATGTCACGTGATCGAAACGCGGCGTTCTCATTGGTGTATAATGCTATGACCTCTCACTGTGTAAGGTCAAGTCGTTACTGCGGGAGCAACGCTGCTTTTGGGCAGACGTACATTTTCAATAGGATCGCTAGAATTTGGACCAGTCGCTAATATGCCGAAGAAGAAACGTAAAAAGCTTTGTCTACCAGTTTGCTGTAGCGGTAAGTATTTAATGGGGACAAAACGGTATGTAATTTCATGACATGGAGATAAATATGATAGTTTTACGAGTTAGTGATGGCTGCTCTTTGAATGCAGTACGAAGGCCTTGGTGGAACCTCATCTTTTTCACTCAAAGACAGATATGTAACATTCGTTATAGAATATGATGTTGAATACGCGAACTCTTGGGACTGATAGGCGTAATTAGCATAAGAAAATGTGATATGTCATAAGAATGCAGATAAACAACGCAATTTTACTGATAAAAACGGGCCTCTTGCACAGTAGATAATATTTACTGGACCAGCAGTTCGAACACCATAAATCTGTTTCCACTAGTAAAATATTGTCCTGCTTGTAGTATTTGTGTTGTAGTCAAACGATATGAATTCGAATATTCATTCAAAGATGAACGAAGTCCACCAAAATGTCACCTCTTTATCAAGTCGTTCAAACGATTATGTCTGTCGGCTTTCTGTATTTCAGACATTTAGCCGACTATCTGAATCACCAGATTACAAAAGCACAGGAACTTAAATTGAGTAACTTGAAGTGACGCAGGCTATTGCAGTAGACTCTCATTCTATATCTCAAACAGCATCTTGACAACATTGTTGGAGGGAGCTATGGTCAGGGAAATTTGGCAAATTAACATTTTTAGGTACTTTGCATTAGTGAGGTAAACAAACAACACTTATGTTGTCTGCTAATGTTTGATTAATAAATAATGATATTAATTATCCATTTTATTTTATGAAATAGGTAATGTATCACATTATGATGTTGAATATTGCTGAAGTTGTGCATACTATTTCCTGTTTTCCATCTCCAGCAGACATGAAATAATAAAAGAAGCTTTATTATCACAATACTTCCAGCCACTTAAGAAATTTATGCTCTGATCAGTGATGTGATAAAACAACACATTTACATTTGTTTTTGTTGTCTTTTTTGCCCCATCTGGATGCTCTCTGTCTCAATGCTGGTTGAAGTTGAAGATGAGAAAGGCATAAAAAAAACATGGATGCCCCAAGTGTAAAACTATGCCACATTAAAATGGTCATTACTCCATGCATTTGTTCATTCATATTGTCCATCATATTTTTCCAGGAGCAGTTTCTCCTCTTGGTGACTTTAATGGTAAGTCGACTCATTTTTCTGGGTAAAATATTGTTATTTAGAGGAGGCAGTTAAACAGATTGGTTGGTAAGGTCTTGTGCCTTTATTGCTTGTATATCTTGGGGCTTCAACTGAATGGTTATTGCAAATAAGATCAGTGGTTTATCTGTTGTGTCATAATACAACTAGAATGTCTTGCTTTCATCAGCACTAACTCTAAAAATCTTCCTAAACTTGATATTGTATGAGTAGAGGTTGGTGTTGCTTTGAATTCTGTCTTCTGTTTACCCACACAGCACAACCAACCAACCAACCTGATGATCTCCAAACAAGGGAGGTAACTGAAGTTAAATTAGGGAACTCAGAGGATCAGCCAGCCTGTCCCAGATCTCCAAACGTATCATTTTCTGGACTAGATGTTTCTGCTTTAGATCAGATTGGTAAGTAATACACATAGTTTATCTCCATTTATGTTATTTCTTCCAGTCATGGTCCTGAGAAGATCAGGGTGTCATTGCACAAGGTTGTATCCTACAATGGCAACCAGGTCATCAGTGCCTCATGCTTGTCTGAAATGGGGATTGAATGGTTTGATTGTGTGACATGACTCATTGGATATGTCATTGTACCCTTATGGTTTACTTTCATGGTCAGCTACTGGTTCGGTCTGGGGTTTAATGCTGTCATTTATACTTGGCCAAGCCAGTAGGGCATACAATATTTCCATTAGAATTATGTTTTCAAGAAGGAAACCCTGTTACTGGGATTGCACATTATCCTTGCCAAACCACATGAAGCCTCATAAAATCATTGTCTGTGAGTTGGCTGATAATGGTGCTGAGGTCAGGATTTCCTCCAGGTGTTAAAATAATGACATGAAGCAATGCCCTTTGAAAAGTGATATGTTACAGCCTCTGCATTGACAAAGTGGTCAGTCTCATTGATTGTTGAATGTGTTTCAATGGACTTTATTGGTGTAGAGGGTAGTTGCTCACAGAATGCATCACTTGTTTGTCTGGCCCACACATTATTATATACATGTTGTCATCATGCTGGAATATTGCTGAGCTTAGCATTAGAAACCAAGCAAACCAACCAGACCTGGACAAGTCTTCACTGAATGATTGTTTGTTTGTTTGTTTGTTTACTCAAACAATCAGCAATATTGCTGCTATATGGTGGTGGTCTGCAAATAATCGAGTCTGGAAAACAATCCAGTAAAATGAGCATGGATCTATGCTGTTTCGACATGTGTCAACCAAGTCAGTGAGCCTGATGACCCGATCCCCTTACTGGTCTCTTACAACATGTATGGGCAGGGGTGGAAATAACTTTAAAATTGCTAGTGTACTCCGGTACAGTGACAGATGTAAAATCACTTGCCCTGATCATTTTTCCACTGTACAGGACGTTTTCTTGTTGATTTTTTAAATAAACAACATTATTAACATTGGAAAGTCAACTGGACACCGGTACAGCGTGATATACAAATTTACTTGCCCAACAGATAAAAACACTGGTCTCGGATATCGGGCAATGGGTTATTTTCACCCCTGATGTTGTTGGTAAAGACCAATTCTTACCCAGATCTTCATGAGCTCCTTCACTGAATGACAGTTCTGGAGTTCTGACTTTGAAACAACATTCACTTACAAACAAACATATGAATACCATCCATTATTTACTCCACAGCCATAGACAGTGAAGATCAAGAAAAAGACCACCATCTTTCACTGCCTGAACTTGGAGGGTCAAGCTCTGAAACTGCTGATGAAGGACAGGACACAAAGCTGACATCTGCATCAGCAGAGTTGGACAACAGTGAGACTCCCAGCAGACATGCACAGTCTCAGCTGTCCACAGGTAATTTCTAGACTTTGTCAGTTGACTGACTGACTCAGTTTGGTTTTATGCCGTTTTTAGCAATATTCCAGCAACATCACGGCAGGGAACACCAGAAATGGGCTTCACACGTTGTACCCATGTGGGGATTCGAACCCGGGTCTTCGGCGTGACGAGCCAACGCTTTAACCATTAGGCTACCCCACCGCCCCTTGTCAGATGAAATTATTTTAAAACAGTCATTATGTGTTGCTCTTGTTACTTGAACAGAGACTTTTCAGGACTTGATTTAAGCATTTAGAACTTGCACTGGTGCAACCTGAAACTGCAAAATGCAACCTCATATTTAAAACCAACTCAGATGATTACGTGGACAGTGACTGATGACTGCAATTGTTCATGTCATGAAATATTTCGAAGTAAGATAAAATGATCTCATCAGACTCAGAACAATCTTGTTGTAACAATGTTATGAATCATCAAAAAATACCAAAACTCAAGCATTATAAATAATTTGAATTGAGCATTAGGTGCAACCTTTTTTTCTGATGCAACAAGGTTATTACCTAAGGTTGTGCTGGTTGCAAGTAGGTTTCAATTCCTTAAATCGAGCCCTACTACTAGAATGATGGTTTAATTCCCATGGTCCCTGAAGATGGCCTACTTTGGTTCCTCTCTATTTCTACGAATGCTTCAAATACAAATTTGTGATGTTACCAGCCATTTCAGTGTCTTTGAATGGCAGGGTTTCAGGAAATGTTGGCGTATTACTCTTGTTTAGTCAAGATGTGCCTGAAATATATCTGTCATGACTGACAATTTCAACTGAGCCACCTAATAACATTTCTGTTGGAGTGAGTTGAGTTTTGCCCCACTTATAGCAATATTCCAGCAATATCACGGTTGGGAACAGCAGAAATGGGCTTCACACATTGTACCCATGTGGGGAATTGAACCCAGGGCTTTGGCGTGAAGAGTGAATGCTTTAACCACTAAGCTACCCCACCCCACCCTCATTGTTAGAGAAATGTACAATGATGAATAATTCCCAATGTGTGCCTGTTGATCCTTGAAAAATATACTGACTTCATCGTTTACAAATTGCTGGCTTGAAACAATATTTCCAGTAACAGGGCTCGATTTAGTGCTTTGTTACTTGCACTGGTGCAACCCAATATTACAAAATACAACCTAACTATGAGTCTATCTTGCACAAGGTGTAAGTGAATTGTTGAGAAATAAATCAACAATAAATCTAACATATGCATAAATATGCCAGCCCATGTTTCTTCTAAACTTTGAATAGCTATGGCAATGAAACATTGCTATTCATAAACATGTCTCGGCTATGACAGCTCTAAATGTAAACAGGGATCAGCTGTGTCTGAGTGTTGCTATGGTTTCATGGGTACTACATCACTGATTAAGGTTTATGTGCACTGAAACATTTAAACACACTACGTTGCAACTGGAATTTGGCTGGTGCAACTAGGTCTTTATCTTAGGTTGCACCTGGTGCAAGTAGGTTAACATCTCTTAAATCAAGCCCTGAGTAAAGAAGATGGCTTCCTTTCTATATGATTTTAACCAGTTATTACCACTTTGTTTTTCTTCAGGATTACCACCTGTCAATGAGGTCGAGAGGATGCCACTTGATTCTGATCTTGATGTCTCAGCTGCAACAGCACCTCACCCTCCCCCAGCACCTCACCCTCCTGCCTCAAGGTCGTCTGAATCTGACTTCACCGACCAGGACCGTCCTGCATCATCAGCCAGTGACAGCTCATCAGAAGCAAAGACTCACAAAAGTACTGGCTACAACCTGACATCAGGACTGAAAGAGGTAAGTGTTGAGCCATTAAATTCTTTTTAACATGTGATACCCAGTGATGTTTCTAAGGCAGAATAACTCCACAGTGACTAATATAAATTGAAAGTTGACCCTGGATTGGATGGTCAGGCTTGGAAACTTGGTTGATTTTGTGTCATTAAACCTTTGAAGCATGGATCTGTCATTTGATTGTGTTCTCCAGACTTGGATTTCTAAGCATGTGAGTGATTGAGTGAATGAATGTCTAGGTTTTCAGATTTTGTCCCTTGAAGTCTGACCCTACAAGCTAACTAACATGGAAATTTGGTTGCCAAGCGCTCAGTCTGCAACCTGAGACAATATTCTGAGCTCTGACTTGTATTGTTCTTTTCGGTCTTGTAAGCTCGGCTATTAACAGTCCACAGTAAACGGTAAATTCTTTTGAAAATTATGCATAGAGCCAATTACAACTGCATAGTCTTAAAACATTTTGGCACATACTGAGATCTAGCATTTGTCTGATTGAATGACATCATTCCCTTTTGAAGTGGACGCCTGCTTGTGAATGTTTTTAAAACATTTATTTGTTTGGTGAGAACTTGGTTACTGAAATAGATAGCTATATCATATTATACCTCTCACTCAGTAAAGCTGACGTGTAGTTTGATAGGTCAGTATCTGCTTTATCTGATGGTCTTCAAACTGATCAGATTATCATTTACATACTCCTTGATATTACATCTGACATTTCTTTGAAAATTTAGATAAGAATGTTGTTTTTTGTAGCCCCAAATTGTGTGTAGTGTGAATCACTGGATCAGTGTTTGATTTGAAAGCAAGAATAGGCAATTGCAGTTTTACCCATCTCTCCTCATCAGAGTCAAATCTATCTCTCACCTCTAATTGTTATACTTCACCGATCATGATTAACCACTTCCACCAGATTTTCAGTCATATATTATGAAGAGTGCCAGTAATAGATATAGGGATATCATATAGTACAGTTGCAAAAAAAAGGGCGATAACGTTTTGTCACAAGCCCCCTGTCTGCCTTAGAGCTAAGTGAAAAAAACACTTAACACATTTTGTCCATGACCTGAGATCCAAGTGTCAAAATGCAGAATGTGCAGCATCTGTATATTAAGTGTAAGGTTGGGAGTACTCTACTAGCATATTATTGTTCTATGCCCAGAGGAACGGACAGGTTTTACCTCAGAGCCTTTAGCTCTACTTGTAGGTCTATTATGGTTTTTTTGTGCACAAGTCTCAAGTACATGTAGGTATGAATGTTGAACATTGAGGTTGGGACAAGGATGCTTTTTCTTTGTTTCCTAATATTGATAATGATAATAATAACAACTGATGTACCCATCACAGAAAGAAGTTCAACACCACGTCGTGTGAATAGAGTTCTTGCCATGGCACGTGAGAGCCGCCGTACTGGACTAAAACGGGAACTGTTCCCAAGTCCTCCACCTATGAAGAAGGCTGTGAGAAACCAGTAGAGAAGTCCACAGCAGACACCTCCTGCAGTGAACTGTCCTCAGATGCAGAACTGTACAGACTTCTTGGATTGGAGAAACCAAAAGCTGTCAAATACAAGATAGGTAAGATTAAAGTGTCCATTTACATAGCATGTCAACATGTTTTGACACAATAATGTTCCAAATTCTTCCTGCTGTTTTAGATAATAACTGAATTCCAGAGACTTTTTCTGAACATTTTTCTGTGTGACAAGAACAGCTATCAGTTCCTCCTGGAATCCGCGGCATTAATAAAAAAAAAAATATTCTGCCAAAAGATTCTGCAGTTAAATATTGAAAAAAACAACCCAAAAAATTATAAAGAATTTCAAACTTTAATTCTTAAACACAAAGATGTAACTGTTTTAGAGCATCAAAATATTGTTTCGTTTGATAGTCAGTCTTGATTTACCTTTCAAAATAAGTAATTTATGTGCCAGTAAAATGGGAAATTATGCAGGTATTCTGCATGAAAATGCTTTTTCGGACCAGACGTTTGTCTGTATTAAAAGGTAATTTCCATGATTAATTCTGCAACCATGGAATCACCGAATCCAGGAAGGACTGAGCTGTTCATGGCCTATACCGTAACATTAAAATGTACAGATATGGCTAACAAATGTTTTGGCACAGGCTGTATGTAAAGTCAGGACAATGTATGACCAAGCATGACAATTGCTCATACTGGCACCCACTGTTATTTTATTGCAAAGCCTTGATTTTGTACTGACTGTATTATTTCTGTAATATTGCTGACGGGCATAAGACAGCATCGACTTCACTTACTAGTACACAATGCAAAAGTAAACTGTTAGTCTATTTGCATTGTGTATGTCTTAGATCCTGTTGTAATAGCTGACCAGATGTGATTACTTTGTCATTCACAGATGGCATCATTAGCTTGAGGCGAGCTTCTGCCAAAACCGATTTGCCCTCAGTTTTTGTCAACAACTCTGATTCTCTTGTGGATTCACTCACATCAAATTCAGGCAGTTCTACTGATCCTGAGCTCCGTAAACTCCTCGGCATGAGCAAAAGCACTGATGAAGATGATTCAGAACCTTTTGATGCATTTAAGAAAAGGAAGCCACTTCCCCCTGTGAAACGCATGTCAGATGTGGATAGTCCTACTGAAGTTCTGACTGATAATTCTCCCAAGGACACCAAATTTCTGAAAGAAGTCATCAATGGGTCATATAGAGCCAAATCCCCTCTTGCACCAATTCCTACAATGCGTAAAGAGCAAGAAGTTCCTCGTGATGTATCAGAATCACTTTCCTCCAAAAGCATGTCCTCACGTGGAGCCTTCGCTTCTGCAGGTTCAGCTATTTTTCATGAGGAGCAGAACATTCGTTCTTTGAGAACCAACGGGAAACCAGATGTTAAAGTTAGGTCCGTTAAGGCTCTTGATCCAAGGAAATCAAGAGTACCTGATCCAGTAAATACTGATGGATCTAACAGGAAGATGGAATCTCCACCAACACCAAACCCTATGTCATCCTTACGTCCTTCTCCACCTGACTCAAAGGCACCAGAAATAGGGACAAGGTCTCTCTCAAGGTTTCCACACTCAAGGACACCAGGCAATAAGGTGTTGGACAAGAATATTGAAGCCCCAAATCAGCCAGTGGATTCACAGAAATCTGGTTACACCAAATCAGGACTACAGCGTCCAAAAGAGCATCAGTTTATGTCCTTTGGTAAGATGTCCGCTTCAGTCAAACCAGAGGAGACATCAGTGGAATCTGTAATGGTCCCGAATCCTAGATTTGGTCTTGGTCCATCAACAGTACAGGATCATCGGTCCAGCAACAGATCAAGCTTTAGCACATATGCACCATGTCCACCAGTAGGGAAGGTAGCAGACAGACATATGTCATTCAACAGTGTGGCTCCATTGCCTTCAACATCCACCTTAGTGGATAAGCCACCTACAGCAAGAAGACAGACAGGCTATGAGCAGAGTCAGTCACCCAGTGGACCAAAATGCACACCTGAAATGCTCACTAGAAGCAGCACAAAGGCTGGATTGTCACACTTTGTTGGATCCAAGAGAATTATCCCAAGACCACCTAGCACCAGTAGGTTAGAGAGTGTGCACAGCTCTAGTTCAAGCTCCTCTGAGGGCATAGATATCTCTCCTAGACCAGCATGGGACATGTTGAAAGCTGGTTTAAAACCACATGCTGAAGTATCTTCCTCTTCCTCTTTTGAAAACAGAAACACAAGTCTTCCTTTCAAGCCATCCTTATCAAGTTATTCAGCTTACCCCACTTCAACATGTAAGTATTCACTATTTACTGTACTGTTTATAACTGCCATCAAAGCAACACACCACTGATCTGTGAAAATTGTACAAATTCCAGCTATGTATTTTAACACTGTACCATAATCCTGGCTGTGGTAAATCTTTGAGTAAAATCTATTGACAAATGCTGCTTGATTATTAATAAAATGTCTGGCAAGACTAGATGATAATGCTACTCTCAGCAATAGTCCAGCTATGTTGCCGCTACTGTGTTTTGAAATTAGAGGTTGTATAACAGATTTTTAACAGCTGTAAATTTATTTCTTAAAACCTTTGTCAATGGTCAGTATGCTGACACTAAATTGACAAGACAACTGGTGGATTTCATAAATAAATCACTATGCTTGTCCCGGTTAGATGCGATTTCTATGACAACATTTGTTCTGTCTTTTTTTCAGTTTCACACAACAGACAACATCAGTAAGACTAATGGGGACAGGTAAGTATGATGTGCCTTGATCTAAATAGAAAGTCAGAAACATCACTAGGCTTTTTGTGTTTTCATTCTCATTCTTGTCAATTGTGTGTATACCTGAAGCTGTGAATCTGTATCCACCATACATGCTCAGGCTATTGCCTGTTTAACATCAGCACAATTATTAGTAATCACCATCTCCACCTGAGTGTCCATTGACATACTGCCACGGTTGTGTTGACTCTTGAAGTTGGAAAACCTTGAGCACTTACTAGTTTTGAGGGTGGGTAAGCATGCTGATGTTAATGGTGATGTGACTCTTTTGGACAGTTCAATACCTTGGTTGTTTTACATTGGGTAAGTTTTGAATTTATCTTTCCAAGGCAATTCTTTGCTTGTGAGTTTTGGGGCTACAACCTTAATAGAAACTCAAGAAGCAATTTTTGTATAAGTGTCCTTCATCAACTGTCCTATTCCTTCATCACTTCTAAACTGGTATGACCCGTGAAGATCCAGGTTAGAATTGATCTTCAGTAACCCATGCTTGTCTTAAGAGGCGACTGGATGTTTTGTCCAGACTCGATTATTTATAGTCCGCCACTCTATAGCTGGAATATTGCAGTGTGGTGTAAAACTCACTCACTCACTCACTCACTCACATGTCACAGATACCCATCATAAACATATGCTAAGTCTAGTCAGTTGTTCCACTGAAATAATTTGAGAATGTATGGTATAACTATAAGTCAAAATAGGGAATTGCATCAGACATCATTTTTGTCACTGATGCATCAAATTTTCACACCTTTCAGTGTTTGATTGTATTAAAGTCAAAGACATCTGCGTTCACAGTGGAAATGACTGATGCTAACATTAAATTTAACAAACATTTTGTTTGTTACCGGTTAGTTCCCATGAAGCAGAATTGTTAAAACACAGAAGTGAGCTTGGAAGGATTACCTTCACGGCCTGGTGATCTTGAACAAAGGCCATCCTTCGTTTTACAGGCAAAAGGTTGATACGAAAAGTTGAAGTTGTAAAGAAATGAAGTAAGCCTAATCTGATATTTGACATTTCATGACATGATGTATTTGGTGTCACCACAGTTAATCACAAGTTGAAACATATCATATGAAATATATCAAACATTATGCACCAAACATTACAAAGTACAAATATATATTCTGTTATATGTACAACTGAATTATGACATTGTTACTTTGTAACAATATAATTATTTTATCAATATCACTATAAAGTAAAAAAATCGATGGATCAACCATTAAAGATCAAGAAGAAATACTAAAAGAAACCCAAAGCTTTTATAAAAAACTATATAAAAATGAAAACTGCACACAAATTAATCTTGATTATTTGTTAAACAAATACAATATACCAAAACTAAATGAAGACAGTGCTGCAACTTTAGAGGGAGAACTAACATATGAGGAAACCCTAGAAGCATTGAAAAAAATGAAAAATGAAAAAAGTCCCGGACCAGACGGGTTTACAACAGAATTTCTAAAATTCTTCTGGATAGACATGAACAAATTTTTGATAAACTTGTTAAATTATGCATATCAAAACGAAAATCTATCAGTTACCCAGAAACAAGGATTAATTACATGCTTACCAAAAGAAAACAAACCAAAACTATTTTTAAAAACTTGGCGGCCAATTTCTCTTCTTAACACATCATATAAAATTGCATCAGCGGTTATAGCTAATAGAATGAAGAAAGTATTACCACTAATAATAAATGATGATCAAAAAGGCTTTGTACCAGGAAGATATATTGGTGAGATCACAAGGCTGATAAACGATCTAATGGAGTACACAGAATCTTACCAAATACCAGTACTCTTAGTTCTAATAGATTTTGAAAAGGCTTTTGATTCAGTTGACAGAAACTTTATACTAAATGTGTTAAGATTCTTTAATTTGGGACCTAGTTTTCAGAAGTGGATCAGAACTTTCTTTAATGATATGCAATCAAGTGTACTTGTAAATGGATTTGCTAGCACCTTTTTTCCTATAGCCAGAGGTTGTCGCCAAGGAGATCCGGTATCGCCATATATTTTTGTTTTATGCCCAGAAATTTTAGCTATACTTATCAGAAATAATAACAATATAAAAGGTATTAAAAAGGGAAGTATTGAATATGTTCTTGCACAATTTGCTGACGATACCTCTTTATCTTTAGATGGCACTGAGAGTAGTCTATATGCCTTGTTGAACATTTTATCCTTTTTTGCAAGGTTTTCTGGCTTGAAAGTTAATGCTGACAAGACAAGACTGATCTGGATAGGTTCAAAGAAAAGATGTACCGGTAGATATAAACTCTGTAAAGACTGGAACTTAGATTGGACTCAAAGTGACTTCAAGCTACTGGGTATTATGTTTGATGTAGACCTTGACAAAATGGTGAAACTGAACTATGATGATAAGTTCAAAAAGATAGAGAAGGAAATGAAATTATGGTAAATAAGAACACTTACTCCAATCGGTAGAAATGTTGTTTTGAAATCACTACTGCTTGCAAAATTAAACCATTTATTTTCCTCACTTCCATCACCCCCTGATGAAATAATAAATCAATTTCAACAAGCCTGCTTCAAATTTGTATGGAAAAACAAACCGGACAAAATTAAAAGAGACATTTTGGCTATGCCACCTGATTACGGAGGAATTAGTGTCCCACTCATTAAGAATAATATTTATGCACATAAAATAGCATGGATAAAAAAATTATATTCCAGTAACTGCAAATGGAAAGCATTAGTGGATAACTGTATACCTAACTACGGAAGACTTTGGTTAGCTGATCCTGAATATTTGGAAAAACATATAAAACCATACATAAGAAATCCATTTTGGAGAGATGTAATTTCTGCATGGGGATCATATTTACAAAAGCATTATAAGATAATAAGTTCAAATGACATGTTAAACCAATGTATTTGGTTTAATTATATGTTTAGCATAGGTAACGAAACAAATTTTATAAACAATTGGTACAATGCAGGAATACACTTTATATATGATCTAATGAACCCAACCACAAGGGAATTCTATACTTATGAAGAACTACAAAAAATATATCAAGTTAAAACAAATATTTTAAGATACCACAGGATTAAATCTTCCATAATTGCCTGCTTAAAGAGAAGACAAATCATTCTACCTAAAACATTCCCATTCTCACCAATACTACCATTTAATATATCCAAACTTAATCTAAAGGTCAAAGGCACCAAAACCTTCTACCTTTCTTTACTGGACTCCAATTACAATATGAATAAGTCATATGCACATAAAAAGTGGGAAAGAGTCTTTGAAACACAGTATGATAACACAATGCTACGAAACATGTATATGATGGCAAAACGATCCACAAAATGGTTACAGATGAAGATATTGTATGATATTATACCCACAAATATTTTCTTAAATAGGATCGTCCTAAAGGACACACCTTTGTGTACATTCTGTTCAAAGGAACTAGAAACAATTGTCCACCTACTCTGTAATTGTTGTCATGTAAAATAGATTTGGGAGAGTTTGACCAGATGGCTAATGACCGTAACTGAAGGTAACATTGACTTTACACCAGAAAACATCTTACTTGGATTTAAAGGGAAAAACAATAATTCTTTAAATGCAATATGTCTTGTTGTGAAACAGGTAATATACACAAAAAAAAATAAAAGAACAAGTTCCAAGTTTCAAACATGTAGTAAGCGAGGTATCAAAATACTATGAAATTACAAAATATAATGCGTACTCTACATGCAGTGAGTTTTTTTACCTTCTGGTCATCTTTCCACAATCTATTTACAGAAAATACTAGGTCAGAAAACATATAATAAATGTATTTAATTACTATTATTAGTATTGGAATCACCGAGATAAGATATTCAAAGACGTTTATTCATTGTATGAAGGGGATTTGTGAGGGTGTATTGAATATACTTTATATATTGTATATGAATATTTGTATGAATATACTTATGTGAATGCATTCTTCATGTACTATGTCAAATGTGGAAATAAAGATAATAAAAAAAATAAAATAAAATAAATATCACTATAAAGCACCCAGTAGTCACAATTTACACAATTCATATTAAACATATTGCATTACTTCAAGCTAGTTTCATTCCATGAGATACTGTATCTAAGTAGTACAACGCATCAATGTCTCCACGCGCAAGTCTATGTTTCAGTCTATGTTCTTTAGGGGCAGTCTCTGGCTTTTGCATCCCTTGTTTGTCTTGAATCGGGTAAGCTGAATAGTGGGATGATAATGTGACTATTTTCTTGGCAGTTGCAATCCTTGAGTGTTTTTAAGTTGCATAAGCTGAACAGTGTGATGATGATGGGACAGATTTTCTTGGCAGTTAAAACTGTTGGTTGCCATAAAGTTGGATAAAAAGTTAATGATGCAATGATGATGTGACTTTTCTTCTTGGCTGTTGCATCCCTTGATGTCATGAAGTTGGGTAAGCTGTACAGTTGGGTGATGATGGGACAGCTTTTCTTGGCAGTAAGAACTGCTGATTTCTTGAAGCTGGGTAAGCTGAATAATTAGATCATGATGTGACTCATATTCTTGGCAGTGAGAACTGTTGATTTTCTTGAAGTTGGGTAAGTTGAATAGTTTGATGATGATGTCACTTATATTCTTGGCAGTGAGAACTGTTGATTTTCTTGAAGTTGGGTAAGCTGAATGATTCGATGATGATGTCACTTATATTCTTGGCAGTGAGAACTGTTGATTTTCTTGAAGTTGGGTAAGCTGAATAGTTTGATGATGATGTCACTTATATTCTTGGTAGTGAGAACTGTTGATTTTCTTGAAGTTGGGTAAGCTGAATGATTCGATGATGATGTCACTTATATTCTTGGCAGTGAGAACTGTTGATTTTCTTGAAGTTGGGTAAGTTGAATAGTTTGATGATGATGTGACTATATATTCTTGAAGCAGTGAGAACTGTTGATTTTCTTGAAGTTGGGTAAGCTGAATGATAAGCTGATGATGATGTCACTTATATTCTTGGCAGTGAGAACTGTTGATTTTCTTGAAGTGGAGTAAGCTGAATGATTGATGATGATGTCACTTATATTCTTGGCAGTGAGAACTGTTGATTTTCTTGAAGTTGGGTAAGCTGAATAGTTTGATGATGATGTCACTTATATTCTTGGCAGTGAGAACTGTTGATTTTCTTGAAGTTGGGTAAGCTGAATGATTCGATGATGATGCCACTTATATTCTTGGCAGTGAGAACTGTTGATTTTCTTGAAGTTGGGTAAGCTGAATGATTCGATGATGATGCCACTTATATTCTTGGCAGTAAGAACTGTTGATTTTCTTGAAGTTGGGTAAGTTGAATGATTCGATGATGATGCCACTTATATTCTTGGCAGTGAGAACTGTTGATTTTCCTGAAGTTGGGTAAGCTGAATGATTCGATGATGATGCCACTTATATTCTTGGCAGTGAGAACTGTTGATTTTCTTGAAGTTGGGTAAGCTGAATAGTTTGATGATGATGTCACTTATATTCTTGGCAGTGAGAACTGTTGATTTTCTTGAAGTTGGGTAAGCTGAATGATTCGATGATGATGTCACTTATATTCTTGGCAGTGAGAACTGTTGATTTTCTTGAAGTTGGGTAAGCTGAATAGTTTGATGATGATGTCACTTATATTCTTGGCAGTGAGAACTGTTGATTTTCTTGAAGTTGGGTAAGCTGAATGATTCGATGATGATGTCACTTATATTCTTGGCAGTGAGAACTGTTGATTTTCTTGAAGTTGGGTAAGTTGAATAGTTTGATGATGATGTGACTTATATTCTTGGCAGTGAGAACTGTTGATTTTCTTGAAGTTGGGTAAGCTGAATGATTCGATGATGATGTGACTTATATTCTTGGCAGTGAGAACTGTTGATTTTCTTGAAGTTGGGTAAGCTGAATGATTCGATGATGATGCCACTTATATTCTTGGCAGTGAGAACTGTTGATTTTCTTGAAGTTGGGTAAGCTGAATGATTCGATGATGATGCCACTTATATTCTTGGCAGTAAGAACTGTTGATTTTCTTGAAGTTGGGTAAGCTGAATGATTCGATGATGATGCCACTTATATTCTTGGCAGTGAGAACTGTTGATTTTCTTGAAGTTGGGTAAGCTGAATGATTCGATGATGATGCCACTTATATTCTTGGCAGTAAGAACTGTTGATTTTCTTGAAGTTGGGTAAGTTGAATGATTCGATGATGATGCCACTTATATTCTTGGCAGTGAGAACTGTTGATTTTCCTGAAGTTGGGTAAGCTGAATGATTCGATGATGATATCACTCATATTCTTGGCAGTGAGAACTGTTGATTTTCTTGAAGTTGGGTAAGCTGAATGATTCGATGATGATGTGACTCATATTCTTGGCAGTAAGAACTGTTGATTTTCTTGAAGTTGGGTAAGCTGAATGATTCGATGATGATGTCACTCATATTCTTGGCAGTGAGAACTGTTGATTTTCTTGAAGTTGGGTAAGCTGAATAGTTTGATGATGATGTCACTCATATATTCTTGGCAGTGAGAACTGTTGATTTTCTTGAAGTTGGGTAAGCTGAATAGTTTGATGATGATGTGACTCATATTCTTGGCAGTGAGAACTGTTGATTTTCTTGAAGTTGGGTAAGCTGAATGATCAGATGACGATGTGACTTATATTCTTGGCAGTGAGAACTGTTGATTTTCTTGAAGTTGGGTAAGCTGAATGATTCGATGATGATGTCACTCATATTCTTGGCAATGAGAACTGTTGATTTCTTGAAGCTGGGTAAGCTGAATATTTTGATGATGATGTGACTCATTTTCTTGCCGTAAAAGGTCTTGGGTGTCTTGAAGTTTGGTGTGCAGTATTGTGAGATAAGTATCCAACTCTTTCCTTGCCAGTTCAAACCGTCCAAGGTTTTCGCTCTTCTCTTTCGCAGTTGGTACTCTTGCTAATGTCTGTACAAACATTTTCGGGTGAAGTTAAATATGAAGCTGTGTTATGTGTTGAGGTGTCTAATCAGACTTAGACCTCCTTTTTTGACATTTGTGGTGTTACTTTGGCATAAAAAGTGAGGTCTGGGGCTGGCAACATGTGGCTAAGTTAAGTCAGTGATCATAATCAACTCCTACTAGCAATAATGGACCAATTACAAAGCTCTGGGTTTCATGGCATTACATTGTGTATTAATATTGCTCATACAATATGTATAGTACAAAGCTCCAGACAAAGCCACTTCGTACACAGTAACACCCATGAATATACTGTCTTCAACAGTGCGTGAGTTTAGTTTTACGCCGCTTTTCGCAATATTCCAGTGATATCACGGCAGGGGACACCAGAAATGGGCTTCACACATTATGCCCAAGTGGGGAATCGTACCCGGGTCTTCGGCGTGACGAGCAAACACCTTAACCACAAGGCTACTCCACCACCGCTGGTCTGCAACAACCCATGCTTGTTGTAAGAGGCGACTAACGGTATGGGTTGGCCACCCACGCTGACTCGGTTGATGTCTGTCATCATTGCCCAATTCTTTAGATCAGTGTCAACTACTAGATTGTCTGGACCAGACTCAATTATTTACAGATTGTTGTCATGTAGCTTGAATGTTGGTCAGTGAGAGTTAAACAGCCAACAAACAAAAACAGAAAACACTTTGGGAGAGCTCTAACCATGTTAAATGTATTGAAGTTTTTGTGAGTTCTCCCAGTCAGAACAAACTCACATTGTTTGGATGTCGGGATAATTTATTTTTTTATTCAAAGATGGTGGTTAAACATAGTGTGACCCGATACAATAGAAAGGAAATGTGTGCCATTTGAAAATAGAATGGCCCAGTGTCATTGCCTAGAATATGTACTTTACAGTTTGATAGGTCTGGGTGATTCAAGCAGCCAGATTTGCATCTCCCTATGTTACGATTTAACATCCAGCAATGGTGAATGGTGAATAATTGTGCAGAAAACATGCCATAACTAGAGTATGTGTGTGGATACAGATGCAGACAGGAATTTTTCTGTAAAATTTTAAAATTTGATTGCTACAATGTTTTGTTTTTTTAACATTTTGGATCTGAATTTCTAAATGTCCATTGTTTTGTGATTTTTTTTCTCTGAAGGATAAGGCACTGACTGAAATTATACTTCAAAAAGGTTGTTTGCTGAAACAGGTTTAAATTATCTTTCTTACCGATTACAATTATCCCAACTTCTGGCTG
This sequence comes from Haliotis rubra, assembly GCF_003918875.1. Classification (NCBI taxonomy): domain Eukaryota; kingdom Metazoa; phylum Mollusca; class Gastropoda; order Lepetellida; family Haliotidae; genus Haliotis; species Haliotis rubra. The sequence continues at coordinate 288,763 of NW_025767649.1, forward strand.
ATAATTATGTTGTGGAGTTGAAGATGTTGATAGTGGGGTTACTGCTGCTACTGATGATGATGATGATGATGATGATGGCTTTGAAGATGATGGCAAAATGGGGAAGAGGAAGACTCCTTTTGCCTTTGATATATTTAGTTCCATGTATTAATTCTATGTAATATATGAAACAGTTTGTGTATGTGTGTCCCATATGAAACTGTTCCTTCTTTGAATGCAATATTTGCATCAGCAAATTAGTTCATCTATTTTGCTTTTGTTATGATGCAATGGTGAGATGTAAAAGCATCAGTGCTAAATTTTATCATAAGTTTTGAATTACTTCTTTCAGTTTTGAACTTCAGGATACTGTACATGCAACATGTGGACTAATTAGATCATATATATATAATCACATTGTGTTGGGTCTATGAGAAGTGCTGAAGTGAAAGGTTAATGAAACTGCCACCCCGAAAGTAAAGTCCCTGATGATGCTTTAATTTCATACACTTTATGGCGATACATTTTGATCAGTGTTAATTTTAAAAAGTTCATACTCCCTGTGAACCCATGAAAATCTGGGTTAGAATTGGTCTGCAGTAACCCATGCTTGTCGTAAGAGGCGAACCAGATGGGTGGTCAGGCTCGCTGACTTGGTTTGACACATGTCATCGTATACCAACTGAGTAGATCGATGCTCATGCTGTTGATCACTGGATTGTCTGTTTAGACTCAATTATTTACAGACCGCTGCCTTATAGCTGGAATATTGCTGAGTGCAGCGTAAAACTCACTCACTCCCACTCCCTGTAACGGTCAAGTACTTGCAACCCTTGAATGTTTACCAGGCAGGGTCATAATTTACTGGTCAAAGCCTTAATCTACCAGTCACAGTAAGAGATTTACCAGTCAGTAACCTGTATATATGCTTGTACATAAACACAGAGTTTGGTTCTTATGATTGTTATTACATTTGGATGTTCACTTGCTCAATAAATCTTTGTTATGTGTGCTATTTTCTTGTTTGGTGTCTTGTTTGATTTAATCTTGACAACAGCTTTCATTTATAGTAACGAGCAGACAAAATGCTACAAAAAGCTTTATTCTGTAGACTCGATCCTACTATCAAAAAAGTCGAAATGCATTGTTTCTAGCCGGCAGTAGCTTGTCTCGTTGGTATGGAATTATCTCCCTTGGGTTCGGGATGGCTTGATCACGTGACCTCGTTGCTAGCAGACGGTACCGAAGCTTTGCCATGACGTTACAAAACAACAGAAATCGACTCTTAGCATATTATGAAGCAGGTATTACATCCGTAACTAGACTTGTGAAACTGACGGGACTGCATCGGGCCTCTGTTTACCGAAATTTGAAAAAAATTGACGCAGGGTTAGGGACATAGCGACAGGCTGGATCGAGACGTCGTGCCACTCTTGGGGCAAATGACAGACGAGGTATCGCGCGTCTCACGGCGGCGTACCCGAACTGGTCTGCAAAATAGCTTGCCGTGAAGGCGTCAAGTCAAGAACCCTAAGGTATCAGAATGGACAATCAGAAGATCTTTAAAGCAGGGAAATGTGATGCAGGGAAATGCAGGGTACAGACTTTTCAAATGTGATTTTTACGGACGAATCAAAGTTTCAGTTTAATAGGATCACAAGAAGGAGGTGGTCAAGAGGTGGACGCAGCTGCAAAATGGTTCCGAAGTTCTTACCAAGTGTCATGGTTTGGGGTGGTATAGGCAAACTCGGGGTAAAGCCGCTGCTAACTATTACAGGAAGGATGGATTCACGCAAGTACTGTCAACTTATACAGTACAACCAGAAATTATTGAGAATTTAAAGATTGTAATTTTTTATAGTTTTTTCACTCATTACTCACGTATTAAATGTGAATATTAGCAGGACATAACTCCAGATTCAAAGACAGGTGAACAGTTAGTATTTTGTCAAGTCACCATGGGCAACAATGCAGGCTTCAATGCGGCGGGGCATACTACTGATCAAAGAAGTTAGAAAGTCGTGGTCCATGCTGCCCCAATATCAGACGACCTCTTCTTTCATTTCAGCAATATTTGTCAGATTTTTCTTATTGACACTTTCCTTTATAAGTCCCCAAACATTTTCTATTGGATTTAGGTCAGGGCTATAGCTTGGCCGATCTAATAATGTCATATTTTGGGTCCGAAACCAGGCCTGTGAATGCTTTGAACGATGTTTTGGGTCGTTGGCCTGCTGGAAAATCCAAAAATTGCCATAGAACACGTGAGCAGATGGAAGTAAATGTCCCTCGAGAATATCTGTGTACCGCTCACTGTTCATATTCCCTTCAAACACACATAGGGGCGTTGCCCCTAACACAGATATGCCACCCCACATGTTAAATTTCGGACTACTTTGGGCGCAGATACAAAGGGTTTTCAGTTTGTTTGGTCCAGAATTTCAGTGTATTAGGAAACAGCCACACAGAACTTTCATCTGAGAAAATCACATTGTCCCAGTTAAAATTTCTATGCTGTAAGCACCAGTTCAACCTTCGCTCCTTTTGTTCAGGTTTCATGATCGGTGATGAAATTCCTCGAATTTTCTGGCAACCCTTTGCATGCAGCTCAGTCCTAATTGTCTCTTTACAGACATCCACAGTTCCTCTATCAATCATATCCAGCCTTAAGATTTCTGAACTCCTTCGTTTGTTTTTTGAAACAAGAATACCAAGCCGCCTCCTGTCACCGACAGTCAATTTTCTGGGCCTACCTGCGCCTCCCTGGTGCTCAATGCCATATCCATTTGCAATATTTTTCAAAACACGATAAACAGTGGACAAAGGGATGCCTGTTCTTGTTCTACTTGAAATCACATTAGCTGAGCTGATGTCCTTGTTAAAATACTCTAAAATCAACTTCCTCTTCTCTAAATCATCCATACTGAGGATCACTGAAAATGTCGTCTGCTAGCAAGTAAACAAAGGGGGATAACTCTTCACAAACTAATGAAAAAGGATTAACGGAGTTGTCTCTCTTGAATGAAACCAAGCACTTGATAGCTGGTCAAGGTTGTTTATACTAGAATTCCAATTAAACATATTCCTAAAATTCTCAATAATTTCTGGTCATACTATACAAGAAGGCAAAGTGGAATCCCATATAGGACAGAGGGGAATACCTTTCAAACTTTTACAGGACAATGCACCTGTACACAAGTCAAGACACACCTGTAACTGGTTTGAAACGAGTCACGTGACCTTACAGAAATTTCCAGCGGCATCACCACACCTGAACCCAATTGAAAATGTGTGGCAGATTATGAAGGACAAATTAGAAAAGTTGGAACCGAAGAGTGTCGTTGAGTGGTGTAATCTCATCAGTCAAATATGGGTGGGCCTACCCCAGGACTACATAGACAGTTTGATTGATAGCATGGGACGCCGTATTCAGCAGTGCATCGAGAGAAACGGTGGACTAGCAGACTATTGACTTGCATGAATGTAAACTTCAGTATCCAGAGTGGATGTATGAAAAATATAACTGAATTTATCAGTACATAAATTTTGAAACTACGTCTGTGAAAAGCCGCATTTTTTCTGCTGGTTACTGTATTTACAGCTTTAAGCTCATGTGAAAGTCAAGTTAGCTTGGACTTTAGTGCTTTGTCTGACATCTGGTTGCCCTCTTAACCTGGGCATTTTCAACACCACCTCTACACCAGCAATACATATAAAGATGTACCATTGCATTCACGGTCTCAGCTGGCCGTTCCATAAATGTGCTCACAGAACTCACCTATAAGTAAGTCCAACGTGGCTGCAGTGAAATACTGAAAAAAAACCCATTAATGACCACGACTTAACAGTGTATTGAAGTGTGTGGTTTGTAGTGGGGTCTAATGCATGTTTTGCCTATATCAAGAATATTTGGGTTGGTGAGACCTTTACCCTTTACCCTTTACCACACAATTATGTTCTCAGAAAAGGTAATTGTGACACTGTTGACCTGTGAAACTGTTGAACTGAAGGAGCTATACCAGTGTCAGTTATAAAAGCTATAATTAGATTGAAGTTTGTTCAAATTTGTCTGCCAGATGTGTTGCAAAAATATTTCATTTGTTTTTAATCTTTTTCACAGAATGTAATGAACCAAAATGTCTTTATTGTTCTCGACTGTATAGCAGTACGATGAAAACCATGGTTGATAATTCATGTTATTTCAGAAAAAGGGAATATAAACCTCTTTGAATGACCCAAAACCGATTTTTCAATAGATCTATTGTAAAGGTCGCTACTCGCTAGATACATTGAAGAATCTTATCACTGGATTCAGGTGTGACAGTCACAGTGCAATGTAAATGACGCTATAGCCAACGCATATACCATACAAAATGGGAAAAAACATGCAGTAGATGTCACTACAAACTATAGCCCCACTTGACGTTACATTGAAGGATCTACTGTATGTACATAAAAGCGCAATGACAAACAGTGTTCAAAAGTTATTTTGCTTCCGCTTATGTGATGTGAGACAACCAGTGTGCGGAATAGCCACTGCTCCGCTAGCCCGTGGCTAGCAAAAATCCAGTCGGTCAGTAAATCTCCAGTCACTGGTCCGACTTGTTAAGTTTTAATATACTTTTAAATCATGCAAGATTATGGCCTGATGGAAATGTTCATCATATTAGCAGCTTAATGATGAAACCTGTGTCATGCCGACAATATCTTATTCTCATCAATTTTTGTAATCTTTTGCTTAGTTCCTACATTCACATTTCGGGCTAGTGAAATATATTGTGGGCTAGTAACTTTCAGGCATAGCTGGCTCGACTGGCTTGCAAAATTTGGGAACTATTTCGCACACTGCCGACAACTGGTAGTCTAAACCACTGACTTTGTGTACCCCTCTGGCAAGGGTGAATTGGCCCGGCTACCGCGGCCAGAAGAAATGAATACACAGTGACATTTGGAAAGTGGTCAAATGGAACGTATGTTATATTTGGGATAACACGTTCTCAGTGAAGGACAGATTCTAGCTAATACTCTTGTTGGGCTGAGTCCCATCCGGGACTCGAACCCACACCCGCAGAGTCAGGGCCCGGGAGGTGCATGTTTTTATCATATCAGGGCGTATAAATTGCCACAGTGGTGGGGGAAATTAGGATAAAAAGTTCACATTGTATTTCACTTTTGAAGGTAAATTCAGGGCGGCCGGAAGATGGGAAACACTGACGAACGTACAGACAGTGTTAATGTCAACGCAAGTCGGAGCGTCAACGATTATGCGATTTTCACGTTCAAAATATGGTAACGATTGCAAGTTTACGCTCTTTTGAAGAAATTCTGCAAATCGTTTTTCTGGGTTGAAGATGTATATGTCAACACTTTATGGAGATAAATACGAATTTCAAATACTCTCAAAATCACGAACACCCTAAGCACCCGGGTTCGAACCTCACAATGGGAATTGATGCAAAGCCCGTAATTTGTGTTACGCAATGCTCGCTAAATTGCTATCTGAAGAAAGCGCCATTAAAATCCCTTCTCTCCCGTACTCTGCGTGAACGTGTCATTAAAGGGACACAACTCAAGATGCCCCCAGCTGCCAGTCCCATCAAATTTTATTATAAAGCTATGCGCTTTCCATACAGAAACTGCTCAGTATTACTGTCAGCGTTTGTAAATACTGATCAGAAGTAATTTGGTTCTGAAGGATATGAAAGCGGGGTATCATAATTATGGTTCTTAAACTAACTCGTCACGCCGTTTTCAGTCATTTTGGAATGAAAATATTGTTCAACTACAATTTCGAGTATTAGTAACGTCGTTGAAGCTACATATTTCACGCTTTAAAAAAACCCTAAAATCTAATCAAAACAACAGGAAGTTAACAAACACAAATATAAGTGAGTGTGGTTTTACGCCGCTTTTAGCAATATTCCAGCAATATCACGGCGGGGGACACCAGAAATTGGCTTCACACATTGTACCCATGTGGGGAATCGAACCCGATTTTTCGGCGTGACGAGCGAACGCTTTAACCCCTAGGCTGTCCCACCGCCCTTCAGCAACCCATGCTTGTCGTAAGAGGCGACTAACGGGATCGAGTGGTCAGGCCCGCTGACTTGGTTGACACATATCATCGTATCCCAATTGCGTAGATCAGTGCTCATGCTGTTGACCACTGGATTGTGTGGTCCAGACTCGATTATTGACAGACCGCCGCCATATAGCTGGAATATTACTGAGTGCGGCATAAAACTAAACTCACTCACTCACTGTTAAACCGAACGTTACTTCAGGAAGTCAACACACGACAAGGTACATGACTCGGTAACCCAGTTACTTCGGAAGGATAATACGGACAGATTGGGGTACGTTATTTCAAATATCAACCACAGATTGGCCCAAACGAGCTAGCGTTATCGACAGGTTCTCATCCCGTCGTAGGCGTCATTCCTCTCATCCCAGAATGTTCTATGAGAGAACAGGTCTGGAGAAACAGCAGTGTTTATGCTGTCTGAATAGTGTTACAACACGTGGAAAACGGGGGCGGGCATTATTCTGCTTCAACGAGACGTTGTATCCCTGTATTTGTATAAAAGGTAGAACACCATCTCCAAGGATGTCGTCCTGCCATTCAAATTGACATTAAGAGTTCTGTTATCCCTTCATCTGTCATGTAGCCCCACACCATTACACTTCCACACCAAACTGACAACGCTGATTAACACAGCGGTTTGTTGCACGCCCGTAGACCCTTGCTATCCAGTAAACCTGGACTCATCGGCAAACAGTATACTGCCTCGTCTTGTCTCCAGAACCTCAGCTCACGTCTACACTAGGCAGGGTGTCCTTGCAAGAGTTGTGTAAGCAAAAATGGTTGTACAGACGTCAGGTATTGTGCTCCCTCACAGATTGCATATACGGTTGTGTCACCGATTGGTCTCGACCAAGGAATCGTCCGAGCTTTTAATTTAGCAGCAGTCTAGTATCGATTCCTTATAGGTGAACTAACCGAACATGATTGTCTTTTTGACGTCACGTCATCCGTGCACGACCGACCAATGGCAAGTCATTTGCTGTAGCTAATGCCCAAATTGATGAAAGTGTGTTGTATTGTACATTCGTAAATCCGGCAAGTGTATTTTGCGTCACTTCAGTTCTGGTGTCCAGGCTCGCTGTCTTGTTTGACATGTGTCATCGTATCCCAGTTGCTTAGATCGATGTTCATGCTTTTAATCACTGGATTGTCTGGTCCAGAGTTGATTATGTACAGACCGCGACATATAGCTGGAATATTGCTGAGTGCGACGTTAAACAACCAACAAACATTCACTAATGAAATCATTTCTGTAGTAGGACGATGACGTTGACAAAGCCGTAGTTTTGTTTCTGCGTTATTCACAGTTTCACAAAAGGGTTATATCAATGCAAAGATACAGACAATGCGTCATTGTTCAACATACACGTGCACACTGAATCACAATCTGTGATGACGTCTCCGTGAATACGTATTTAGTGAATTTGTGAATACGTATTTAGTGAATTTGTGAGTGAGTTTCTATGCTGGCACGAATTATATGTGTATTATACGGAAAATATCCCCAGGAAGAATTCGGATGGAGACAAGTGGTGGTCATTGCTGGTGGCATCAGAGCAGACACATGCTGGACGTGTTTGTGTTTTTCTACATTGTATTGCCAAACACTTAATGACTACTTCGTAACAGTTTGACCTCAATGTATGTAACGTGAGTCATATAAAGTTTTGATTGTTTTTGTACGGAAAAATGTAGCGTTCATACAAACAAACCTCATTATTCCGGACGGCAACCGTCCGTATTATCCTTCCGAATTAATAGGGTTACCGAGTCATGTACTTAGTCATGTGTTGATTTACTGAAGTAACGTTCCGTTTAAGATTGAGTGAGTAAGTTTAGTTTTACGCCGCACTCAGCAATATTCCATCTATATGGCTGAGGCCTGTAAATATCGAGTCTGGACCAGATAATCCAGTGATCAACGGCATGGGCATCGATCTACCCAATTGGGATGCGATGACATGTGTCAACCAAGTCAGCGAGCCAGACCACCTGATCCCGTTAGATGCCTGTTACGACAAGCATGGGTTACTGAAGATCAATTCTAATCCGGATTTTCACGGATGAAATACGTATTGAAAATTGTATTATTTAATTTCAGAATGAACGCAGTTTAATTTTACTTTAATTACTTTAGTTATTTATTCCATTAGCATATATCATCAAAGATGTATCTGTAGCGGAAAGAAACTGATTCTCTAGCCTTTGCTTTATCATAGATTTGATCAAATTCCTATTGACAAAACACATTCAGCAAACAATTGTGTGAGATGCTAAAAACATGTTTGTCAGTCTGTGTTAACACATGTTGATTTACCGCATATCTGTTCAGAGATATATATTCATGCTTCAAGCCTCTTAGGTTTCGTGATGTCAACTCAACCTGCACAAGATATTGATCGATCTCACGGCTTCAGAGGCTGGAATGAAGATGCTTCTGTTCACGGCATGCCGACATGTCTCCGCATCTTAGAACCAAAAATCACGTTGTTTTAACTCAGGCGTGTTTCTACTGACGGGATTTTAGAACACGTTTTGAAATTTAAACACCCGACGTTCTTTTAAGATATATTTGATAGTTATTGTCCTGTCTTACGCTCGGGGATTAAAACAAGGACTGGTGGACTCGACCTATATATAAGACCAACATTATTTTGTACGACTACAAGCAGCCAGACACTCATGCGTCCACGGCGCTGTAGGGTCGGAATAATCTTGACCGCGACGAAAAATACAACCTCACCTCACCTCATTTGAAATCCTATCTTGAACGCTGATGAAAAGTGCGACATTTTCTCATTTTTAATTTCAAAATCTTTAACAGTGAATTGAAATTGTTTGTAATTATTCGTAATTTATTTGAATATTGGTGAAAATTGACAAGCCACTACAGTAAGTACTGTTTGTATTTCTTTTTTTACAACTTGAGAGAAAGATATACTGAAACATGTCATTCATCTTACAAATGTTGCAGTGAGCCCCAAGAAATCAAGTAAAACCTCTCTTGTTAATGGGGCTTCAAATCTCTTAGTTCAAAAAATGGAAATGAAATGCTAGTGTGTGTGTACAAAAGTAGCACACACACACACACACACACACACACACACACACACACACACACACACACACTATAACACAATACATAAATAACTGGCGCTTTCCCTATACACAATGTTTCTTGCTACTGTAGATGAATGTAATCTTTTAGCTTTACAGTGTGCCTATATTTCGGAAAGAAATGTTTCAAACAGTAGAATCTAATCGCCTAATCAATTTCGCAAAGTTCAGATATTCACGAGTGTCCATGCATGGATCTGATACAAACCTGTGATCGATATCATGAACATCTAAACAATATCAGGTCGAATCCCTTATTTGTTGTTGCTAACAAACCAGTGAATGTTGGTTTCAGCAATGTTGTACACGTTCATGTTCACGCTCACGGCGTTATTCAACGTATAGCAATAACAATAATCATATACAGATATCAGGGGACATTCGCATGGGAACAGCGTGACCATATATGGATAGCATTTGAGAAAACTTATCTAAGGATACAATCTTGGGATGATCATATTATCATCTGAAAAGGATAATCATGTGATCATCTAAAGATAATCTAATGATTTCCAATCATAAATATATCATTTCGTTATAAATAGATTGAAATAAACGTCAACATATTTTTTAAATTGGGAGACAAAATGCAACGTAAACATGACGGAAATCAGCATTGCTCCATGATGAAATTTATGATAATGCACAAATAACTCAGATAAATCAATTTACTTTTTGACGATGTGGTTTTGAACCTTTAGGCAACAAAATGTTCCTTATTGTTCAACATGTCATGATGTAGGATTAACTTGATTGTAAAGTGTAAACTTATCTCAAAGTATCAATTTCACGTGTATCATTACTAAGATATTGCACGAACATCTTCATCAGCTGCAGAGTAGTTTATTTTTATATCTAAAACTCTATTTTCATTATCGTCCTACATATTCTATGAAGTGTCTTGTGGTTTCTGACTAGATTCATAAAGATTTGCCCCATTTCTGGTATTCCCCCGCTGTGATATTGCTGGAATATTGCTTAAAACGGCGTAAAACCCAACTCACTCACTCACTCATAAAGATTTACGCACTTTAAATATGAACATAACTGAATTCATTTTGCTGCAGTTTATGCCAATGCTTCTCATTCCTAAACATGTATATTTGGCAGGATATTCATTCTTAGAATATCAGAAATAATTTATCATTGCCAAATGTCATTGTTCCGCCCCGTATGAGTCGAATAGAATGGAACGGAATGGAATAGAATGGAATAGAATGGAACGGAATGGAAAAGAATGGAACGGAATGGAATAGAATGGAACGGAATAGAATAGAATGGAACGGAATAGAATGGACTAGAATAGAAAGGAACGGAATGGAATGGAATAGAATGGAACGGAATGGAATAGAATGAAACGTTCCCTGATGACGTAATTCTTAGGACTGTGTATTGGCAAATACACATATTGCGATATGTATTGGGAACTCAGGTGTTTGACAGTAAGTGACACTAATTGTACATGTTGATCCTAATTTCTACATTAAAAGTCCCTAAAAATATATGTCATGGTTCTGATCACAGCAATCTCAAAATTAGGATGCATAGTCAGGGATTCTAGTGTGGTTTTTTATACAATTCATAGTCTTACACTGTGCCGTTTTGTTATTGAATAACAAAGGAAAACAGCTGTTGTGAATGAAAGTCTCTGTAGATTTTAATCCAAACCATAAAGATAATCACAAAAAACTTCATAGATGTTCTTTACTCAATATACCGGTTCTCAGAAAAAATACGTATCGTTTGAAAAGCGTATTGCAGTATACCGGTAATACTGTGCACTAGTGTTGGGAATTGGTTGAAATCTCACAATTGATGATTGCTTCATAACCAACGAACAATCATCGAAAAAAATTGGTTAGCGTCATTTTTCAGATTTTCCTATCCAAGTTGTTATTGCTGATATGTATAACATGATGCAACTTGCTACTTTAAAGTGATGACTAATATATCATGGACATAAACTTCCTGGAGTCTTAGAGAAATATTCAGTCATGACTTTTCAGTTAGTGAAGTCAGTTTTCTAAGAATTAAACACGTTTTCAGGCCTGACAACTTCTAAGATATGTTCATTTTCAAGTGTTGCAAAGACTAAAACAGTAGTTCCAAAATCGTTTAATATCGATTATGAGAAAATGTGATCGATTGCTTGGTCGTTTGGTCACTGCGACCAATCTTCGATTATTTCAATTAATCGGAACACCACTAGTGTGCAGTCCTAGTAATTCTACCTTATATGTGGATCTTGGGGAGCTGAAACTAGATCCTGAAACTAGAGTGACATATAGCCCAAAGGGATCTTATTTCAAAATGTATATCCAAAATATAGCAAATAAATAACATCCCAAAAGAGCCGAGAACAATTCTGCTTTTCAGAGATACGGAAATCCAGGTTTTCACCATCATTCTAGACTTGAACTGGACTCCTTCATAGATATATTCTGTTGGTCTGGGAGACAGATTAACGATATACTGGGCAGTTGTTACTGTAATTTTACTAAAAGAATAAACCTTTCGCTCAAAAATACATTGGAAATGTTGCATCTATTGGGTTTCCCAATATACCCATGCGTTCACGCATGTACCAGTGGCGGTGACGTAGCCTAATGGTTAAAGCGTTCGCTCGTCACGCCAAAGACTCGGGTTCGATTCCCCTAAAGGGTACTATCGGTGAAGCCTATTTCCTCCCTTTGTGATATTGCTGGAACAGTGAGTGTTAACTTACTCCGCATTTATCGACATCCCAGCAATTTCCAATCATATGGTTTCACAAAAAATACGGTTCCATGTTCCAATGAGGCAAATCGTAACAAGGCCTTCTGTGTTGCGAGCGATCCCTTTACCCACTAAGCTACCCAACGATACCTTTCAGAGACTAGAAAACACAACAGAAACCGTTATATTTGATAAAGAATGACGTGTAATTCTTGTAACTTTTAGTTTCATGTTCACAAAGCGACTTGGCAAACAGAACTCAGTAAATACACACCCGCCATCTCAACTGATCGATTTTTAATCGAACCAGAGCGACGGTATTGTAACACAATCGATCACGACAAACTACGATCTTGCAGGAGTTATAATAAATATCTATCTTATATACATATGGCTGTTATGTACAAATATACATTGGACACGATAACTAACATTAACAAATACAGCATTGAGATAATTAACAAGCACCAGAAATAACAGACATGTTCAAAAGTCCATGAAACTCCTCTTTTGAATATTTTCATGTGATATTTCAATTAGTTTAACATGGCAGAAAAAGGTCCCGTTGGTTGTCTTCAGCAGGTCAAGAAAGGTCATGGTGACCTTCAGGGCAAAGCACGTGCATACATTTGTTGTCCAAATTTCAACTTCAGTTAGAACCCGGTTCATGTCTCTTACTGATCACAGAGCACTTATAACTCAGCACATCCCTCCCGTTGCCATGGCAGCACTTTGTGTAGGTAGATCTACATATTGCACGTATACCCATAAGTCATTTTAGGTGACGATGACATCACTCCATGAAGGAAAGACCGCTGCTGGATCCACACTCTTCGCCGCTGGACCATTGTGGACCTGGAGGAAGTGGAGAAGAAAAACATTAGTTGATGCATATGGATGATTTGAAGACAGGTAAAATCAAACATCGTTGTGTCGAACTCTGATGTATCGAACATACATTTGTCTCGAAGTAATACTTCCATCTGTATTCTGAAGTCAATTTGCGGTTATGTCTAAGCAATAACTTCCCTCTGTATTCTTAAGGCATATTGTGGTTGGGTCGAACATCGGATAACTCGAAGTATTTACTTTGGCCTCGACACAACTTCGACACAAGGGTGTTTGACTTATTTGGATGTCAACGAACGAGAGTGAGAACAAAGGATAGTGAAATTCAAATACAAAAGAAAGTGGACACTATTGATAGAAATGGATTAGATGGTAGAAGGACAAATAGTTGACGCAAAAAGTAGAAATGAAAAAGAAAGCAATCAATGGGCGCGACGGCTTCATTTTACCAATCCATATCTCACTTAATTTTGAAGCATTTATGAAGAACAAAAGGGAAGAAGGTTGGGGGAGTTTGTTCGAGACGGATATTTTTCGGTCAAGATTTCAAAGCTGGAAGCGTCACAAGTTTGTTTACATCTATGATATGATCACCATCTAACAACCACTTTCTTGAATCATTTTAAAGACAATCAAGTATGGATGTAAACTTTCTTTTGTCCGTCAGTATAACTGATAATTAGAAAATTAGTGAAAACCACATCCTAACGTCAAAATTACTTACTATGCTGGCCCGTTATGATCGTCAGCGTGTCACGTGGACTGATACTTCCGGAAGAGTTATCTCCCTTCTGTTGTTGCTGTTGATACTTCTTCTGCCTCGCTCTGGAATTTTGAAACCACACTTGCGTCACACGTTTACTGAGTCCTGTGATTTGTGCGATTCTCTCGAGATCTTGACCATCAGGGTTGCTGTCCAGTTGGAAATTGGCCTGAAGGACTTGGACCTGTTCTCGGTGAATGTGGTCCGCACTCGCTTCGTCTTTGTTTTTTGGCTGCTGTCTGAATCTGTGAAAATATGACGAAAATGTAAAATCTGAGAAAATATGGCGAAAATGTAAAATCTGTAAAAGATTGGTATTAAAATGTGAGTGAGTTGAAATTTAACGTGGAATCGGCATTTATTCAGCCATAAACCAATTTGTCTGAAAATGTACGTTACATCCAGCTGAAGGCGTCTTTTAACGCCTTGCTGCATACTACGTTTGCTATCTTTTTTATATTCTTTTTCTACAAATTGAAATCAACTGTTCGAACAAAAACGCTTAATAACGATTTTAGAAGGATTTGAGTGAGTCAGGTTTTACGCCGCTTTTAGCAATATTCCATCAATATCACGGTGGGGGGCGCCAGGAATGGGCTTCACACATTGTACCCGTTTGGAGAATCGAACATTAAAAAAAAAATATCAAATATCACGAGGAGGGCACCAGGAATGGGTTGGGCCTTCGAGAGAAAGCTTGAACTGCTTGGCCACCCCGCCTTCCCATAAAGGACTAGAATATGTATCCCGCTTCAAACTGTTTATTTGTTATCGGTTATCGGCGTGTCCCCTAAATATGAATTGGATGCTCGAAATGATTCAGGGCATTCACGATTAATTGGTTACTAAATCAGTTTTTCTTGACAAACAGATAATCATGTTCAGGATTCGAACCAACGATCAAGGATCCTGACACATGCTTTTGGCGAGTAAATCACCCGTTCTCCAGCACTGAATAGAACGCCAACTCTGTCAATAGTCACTTTGTCAAAGGACATTGTTACCCGTGAAGATCCGGGTTGAAATTATTCTTCAGCAACCCTCGTCAAGAGGCGACTAACGGGATCGGGTGGTCAGGCTCACTGACTTGGTTGACTCATGTCATCGGTTCCCAATTGCGTATTTCGATGTTCATGAAGTATCAGGTCACTGAACTATCAGCTCTAGACTTAGCGCCTCCGTGGTGTAGTGGTTAGAGCGTCCGCCCGGAGAGCGGAAGGTCGCGGGTTCGATCTCCGGCCGCGTCATACCAAAAGACGTTAAAATATGGTACTTGTTGGTCCCTGCCTGGCGCTCGGCATTAATGGGTACAACAAGGACTGGTCGGCTCGAAGTTAGTATAATGTGTCTGAGTGGGGTATTCATGCTTAACTGCGGTATGGTATCTCAGTGGGCTAGCACTATAAAACCAGCTGAAGTCTGGGCTAGTACAAGCAGCCGCACACATACACATACACACGCATGCACGTCGTCATATGAGCGAAATATTCTAAAGCACGACGTTAAACCCAATTTCACCTCACCTCTCCTCAGGTCTAGACTTTACAAACCTGTGATATTGTAATCATTTTCTCACCTTTAGACGGACCTCCTTCCAGCATCTCCACGTAATGTGTCTTACAGAGGACTCGGTTGTCCTGGAGGGCGAATTCCTCTCCCGTAGACAGTTGACGTTTACAGCTGTCACAGGCAAAACATGCCAGGTGATAGACATGTGAACGAGCTCTTCGTACCCAGTCATTGGGCTGTATATGACGCAGACATTTTGCACACTTGGCGCCGAACTCTCTGAAAAACAAAACAATTTTGCAATGGTTTCGTACATAGATAATGATTTTGTAAACTTATTTCGTCCTTTATTTTTTATTATAAAAAATCAGCAAGGCAGATTCAAGTATATGTATTTTAACATTCACCCAAAATATACAAGACAGATTATTTGATTATAATATCAATTTAATTCTAATATCTACATAAAATATACAAGACAGGGTGAATTTACAATAGCATGTACACGATGGAAATAGATCAATGGTTTTTTTTTTTTAATTTATTTATAGTTTTTGTTATTTTAATTCTTTTATTTTTTATTATTTATTTTATTTATTTATTTATCGTTTTTAATTATTTCCATACACGCTGGAAAATAAACTTCATATGCTTCACGTTCACATGTCCTGTAAACCTGCAATGATCGGACAAGTCAATAAAACTTCACCCGCGACATTAACCATTAGCATTTGCAGGCAGCGAGAGCGTTTGTTATTCATGTGAAATTACGGTCAAATTAGTGTCCCCTAGTGCTAGAATAACACCGCTGTGTGTTCTTTATTGAATCGTCGTCTTTGTATTGCGACTACATAACAATTTAGTGAAGACTTGACCTCTCTGTCGGAGGTCTGAAGGAACGCCACTTCGAATTTCATGGAAGCTCCTCATTGGGATCTAGCTAACCCATTTATTTATAGACTATTAGTAACGAATGAAAGAAAATGACAATTTGACAACACCTTTGACCGACAAATTTGTAACATTACCCAAAAGCCCTCAAAACTCCAGGCGAATTATTGCAAAAATGCAACAATAGTAGAACAAGCCGTTGAGCACTTTGGTCTCTGTGAGGAGTTCTTTTGAGGGTACGCTCACACCCTCGTTCACCTTCTATGGGGCAATAAAAGATCGTAATCCTATTCCTACCACGTGATGCGATATTTGAACCCCTAATTGAAAAGGACGACGAAGTATCAAAGAACGTTCCTCCAATTTTCTTCAAGATCTTCTCCGATCAAAAATGTCGTCTGTAACCTTGCTAATTTTCCCGCGCAATTAGTTCTCGATCGATCGTCCGGTTTCGGTATTCATAGAACCCGCTTCGGGCGATCGACATGCTAACAAAGTCAATTGCGTCTAATTTGAGGAATAAATGAAATTCATAACTACAATCTGTGCTGACTGCACGATTTTCTGTACGATTAGATAATGCTTGACCTGCCACAAGGGGTCGCTTCTCACATGCACGTGCATCTCAGGATAGCCGTAACGAATTTCGTGAACCTATATCACTTTCAACTGATGTTCGCGTCGCACTTAAAACGTTGTTTATCTCCAGAACACTTCCTCATCGAAATAGAATTCGGGATAAATGAATCCCTATATAATAAAATATTACAATCTGTTTCTTATATATTTACATCCCAATTGCTTACTATGACGCCGCATGACAATCTCTGAGAGATGAGTTTAAAAACGTAATGTTAAACTTCACATTTCACCATGTTCTATACAAATCTTTTTTTTTTTTTTGGTATTGTCAATTTTATTTCATGGAGGAAATAAATAACAGGAAATAAAATGTTTAAAAACACTTCATGTAGAAAGTAATTTTAATATAAGTAACTCAAATAGGTTAAGAATAACTCAGGTTTAAGCAACCACGTATCTTTTCACTCACGGTATATTTAAATATATATGACTATTCTACACTCATACAAATTGATAAATTAGACTTACATTCCACAACGTGCAACGATACATATTACGAATATTGGGACGGATCTAGAGCATTTTATCCTAACCAATGGACTTCAAGATTTATGTGCACCTCAACCCATACCTCGTACACACACACACACACACACACACACACACACACACACACACACACACACACACACACACACACACACACACACACACACACACACAAACAAAAATAAAAAATAAAATAAATAAATAAATAAATAAAAAATGCTGCATCTGCACTTGTATTGCCAGTGTCATGTTGCAACTTGTGTCTCCCCGTTTTACCGTATGCCACACGTTAGAATATCTTTTAAGAAAGTATAGTGTATCCAAGATAAGATGTATTTACCTTGTGTAATCAACTCGGCAGTAGATGTTATCCTCTTTGATAAAACACGTCGATTGTCTCTCCAGCTGTGTTTGACACACACAACATCTGAGACACTGCACGTGCCACGATCTCCCGCTCACGCGCAACAGATACCTATCTGCTATTACGTCGCCACAGCCAAAGCAGATATCCCCTTCAGTCTGCAACAAAAAAGAAGTAAAACTGAAGAATTAAAAATGCGTATTTATACAATCAATTAATCATATTTTATTCCAACTTTAACATCAGAGAAAGCATACATATGTAATTTACGTACTGATGGACGTGTAAGGTTGTTATATATATGTTGCTTCAAATTGTATTTCATTGGAAAGACTAGCTAAATATATGAAACGTACATGATTTTTAAATATTGCTGACAGGTCCGAAATGGATTTAGACGTACGATTATAGATTCAAGAGCGTATCAAATGAAATTTCAAATTTAAGAAATTGTCAATTAAATCTACACCATCCTCAAAGAATGTTTCCGATGTACAGATCCTCAAAAAATGGAAATAAAAACATGGTCTTTTTTTCAAAACAATGTACTGTTTACATTTGAAATAGAAACACCATATCAAAACACTGAAAATAATAAAATATATAGCGGACATATGTTTTTCACAATTGATCCATAATTCAATTTTAAATGAAAATAAGTTTTTGAAAATATTATAGAAAATGAAGAAATCGTGTAACAAACACCCTTATGCCATTTTCACATGATGATAAAAAATGTTTAGATTGATTGTCTCAATCCTGTGTTTACAACAAGCAGAATACCATTCTCGCTTTCTAAATAGGAACTCCGTAGCGAAAGCCTATGTTATGAGAACCCCGCTGGGTGGGGTAGAGGGTGGGAGGATTCCGGTAGGGTCCCCCAAATCTGGCAGTCTCCGGGCACAGTGGGGCAGCGAACATCGAACGCTTGTAGTTCATTATCAGCGAGATCGCGTGGAAGTAGTGGAGTGTTTTCGTAGCCCGTTCCGATTCCCAGAACCGTTGTTTTATGAGGCAGTGTCGGTGTGATGTTCTTATTCATAAGATTTGTTGTCTTACAGGTAGATGTGACGTTGTCGACGTCACCGTTTAGCACCAGCGTGTGATGTTCTAACTTACAATTGACACGAAACGGTATTGGGCGACACAAACACCGGATGGATAATTCTTTTGGTGACACAAACACTATGTGGAAAGTTCTTTGACTTATATTGATTGACATGACTGAAATCTTGGAACACTTGCTTTATCTAGTAATAGTAATATTATTTGTGTTTTACCGAATGGAATATAAAGTTGGAATGAATGAACTTGAAACGAAAAGCATCACCTCAAAATATGGGAGTCTATGAGTGGGGGTATCTGCACGGTATCAAGAGAAATAGACACGGTATCTATAGCAATAGACACGGTATCAAGAGAAATAGACACGGTATCTAGAGCAATAGACGCGGTAGAGAAATAGATACAGTATCTAGAGAAATGGACACTATATCTGGAGACATAGACATGGTATCTGGAGAAAGAGAGGCGGTATCTACAGAAATAGATACGGTATCGACAGAATTACGCTCGGTATCTAGAGAAATAGACACGGTATCTGGAAAAACAGACAAGGTATCTAGAGAAATAGACAAGGTATCTAGAGACATAGACATGGTATCTATAGAAATAGACAAGGTGTCTTGAGAAATAGACACAGTGTCTAGAGAAATAGACAAGTATCTAGAGAAATAGACACGGTATCTAGAGAAATACACAGGTATCTAGAGAAATACACAGGTATCTAGAGAAATAGACACGGTATCTAGAGAAATAGACAAGATAGTTGGAGAAATAGACAAGGTTGAGAAATGGACACGGTATCTGGAGAAACAGACAAGGTATCTAGAGAAATACACAGGTATCTAGAGAAATAGACACGGTATCTAGAGCAATAGACAAGGTATCTAGAGAAATAGACAAGATAGTTGGAGAAATAGACAGGGTTGAGAAATGGACACGGTATCTGTATGGAAGAAATAGACACGGTATCTACAGACATAGACACAGTATCTACAAAAATAAACTCGATATCTGGAGAAATAGACATTGTATCTGGAAAAATGGATGCCACCACATGTGAAATGGACATGAACATTACACCATGGTTGATTGACATGTCGAAAGTCATGTTATAGAAACTCGCCGACTACACCATGTCACATGCTCTCACGGCTCAAGGGTCGTCTTCCTTTTATCTTGAAATCAATTAACACTCGTAGTGTGTTTTGTCAGATTAGAAGAAAAGAATCATTCGATTTGCGCAAGGGTGGGCTTTCAGAGTCGCGCAGGTCTAAAAGAAAATCTTTTACTCTTTTTCCTCTCAATGGGTCGTACCTTTCTCAAGCCCTAAATGTACGAACTAAGTCCAATGAATAGATTGACAGTAATGTGTTTCCGGGCGAGGCCGTTTTCTTCTCATGGCATATTGTCGTCTTTAATGGAAGCAGAGAGGACTTGGACTCTACGAATAGCAAAACGACAGGGGTTATGTGCATTTCATTTAAGAAGGAAATAACCTAAGTGAAAACGAAATGCACCCAGTAAGGTTACACGCGCGCTCAGAAGTCGCGCTGTATACCCTGCTTCCGGTGAGTCGGGCCAAGAAAGAGAACTTCCGTATTGCTTGAAATTACTTCCTAGTCTTAGAAGACGAGTAAGAAAATCACGTTAAGACGGTCTTTGAGATTCGAGCATGCGCTGAATGCTTGGAAAGCTGAGCTACGTAAAATTGTGAAAATTCGTTTTCCCAAGACAAGTTCGACACGAAAATTCCGCGCGGTTGGGCGTGAAAGTTCTCTATGGCGAACATAGCAGCCCTTTTATTAGATTTTCCCTGCGTCGTTCTAACGGAAGTCTTGTAAAACTAGGAAATGGGGTCCACTCGAACACCGTGATCTTTATTTCTATGATTCTAGAAAAAGAAGCCAGGTTTGTATTGAAGGTTTGCGATATCACTTAACCACAGGATAGAGAGGACATAAAAACTCGACGTCGAGACTCCACAGTCGTGAAGTACGTGTCGACTATACTTGGACAGAATTTATTTTCAGTCAGGCTGTCAGTTCGACTAAACATAACAATACCGGAAAATGTCGGGAAAATGGTAAACTTTAAACACGCGATTTGTACATATTGTATATGACTGTTATTATAGCGAGATTTCATATTTACTATTCAATATGTTGCCGAACTGTTCAGACATTTTAATAAGTGTTCAATGCCCGCGATAATGGTTTGTATGTTTGTATTGTACGAAATAAGGATATCAACTTTATATGAATATTAAAATTATGAATGATATTTCATCATTTAATTTACATCAAATAAATTTCCTGCGCTACAGCTATTGCGTATTAATTTTAAAAAACTATATTTCATATAAGGTCGTAATATTTAGTACATTGGTAGGAAAGTTGATATATTTCATGTCTCATTCTAAACTGACAAAAATGTATTTTACGGGATATTTTTCGGCTGATAAAATTTGTATTTTTCCAAAGCACAAGCGGAAAATGTGAGATGAAAGCTTTAATTCTCGTCACGGGTGACATCCTGTAGTCAAGAGCGAATGTCATCAAGATTCACCGAAGCGTGTTTAATGGACACTTCACGTGCTCGCAACAGAGGGACTTAATTCAATCAGTTCTATCCAGTTAACTGTAAAAACATTTCACAACGACAGGGAATAAAACCAATTGCGCGTTCTTTAAACCTCGTTGACAAATTTTCATTAATGTGCAATGGGCCTTGAAAATTGACACGTGTTTGTTAAAAATCAACACTCGTCACAAGTGATTTCTTTCATGTACATTTCAGAATTGTTGTCTTTGACGGTGCAATATACCGATGCTCATTTCAATAGACGCAAATTATGCGTTGTGTTAGGTATACCGCGTTTTACAGAATTCTTTATCTCTGAAGGACCCTAAAAAGAGGAAAACACCACGAACTTTACATTGTCATATACAAGTGTTTTATCTCTCACAGTGTACTTGACAGCAGAACGCTTATAATTATTTTAATTGGCAGTTTGGAGTACTTTCTGACAGATTGTCAACTAAAATCAAACCTTTTAAACAAAACACCTGGCCATACCTGCACCCTGTCTGCTTAATATAATGTTTAAAAATGTGGGTGAAATTTATTTTAATTTTGTTCTATTACTTGGTAACATGAAATTCGAGGGCGTATACATTTTTCGGATACTACTCTTTTCAATGCGCCTTTGCGTGAGAAAATTCTAAATATAGATTTTTAAGTAAAAGTAGATTACTATCGTTGGGACACCCCCTTTTTAGTGAAATATAATGATGAAATATAAGTTCTATGTTAAACTATTGGTAATATACATCATTCTCCAGATACCTTTTACATCCGCCATCCGAAATATACTTACATATGCGAAAGGTGATCATCTGAAACAAATATGAAAACATGAAATTGAAAAAGGATAACTTACCTTCATTAGTTTTACGTGTAAGTGTTTTTCATGGGAACTTGGTGAAAACGAATCATCTTCATAATCAGATGACATCATATCCATGGACATGTCCGACATTGTCACGATGTGAAATCCACAAAATATTATTTCTGATGACACAACTGTCCGACCCTCCTGTTTAGATGTATGTTCCGATAAAACTCCACGTGCTGTTGTCTATTTCAGACTCATCACTTTTGATCTGCGAGCTTCACGTGCAATGCTTTATACACCCGATGTGACAAGTGTTCACTCAGTTACCAAAACATCGCTACATTCTTTGACAGATGGTTCCAGCCAATCAGATTGTACAAGAACGAAGAGCACCCCGCTGATTCGTCGCCGGTTGTCCAGGTTGACCAATGAGAGCGCCCGCTGTGAATTACGTCATCCAACCGACCAGTATCGATTAATTTAGCTCGTGCCGTAGACCCTGTTAACGCATCTTAGAGAATAGTGTTTTCACAATAAATGATATGTATTTTTAGGATCTTTCATTCAGTCCTTTCATCTTGATAAGGATTAGTGCTAATTTCGCCGTTGAAACTAATTAGTGACATATATCTATTTAGTGATGACAGCAAGTTTATTTAGATGCCCTAATTGTGTTTGTTTAATGTTTTGTGTGTTGAATCTTCTATCTAACATGAAGAATATAATTATTTAGCGCTTTTGAATCGCTTTGAAAACAGATATCAAAATAATTTTACCTTCCCAGTGTTTTATACTCTTTGTGAGGTATATGTTTTCTTCATTTCTAAGTGTTTAACTTGCAAATTTATTTTGGAGTGTGTTATTAACCTGGATTACAACTAAATTAAACATATAATTACATATTATTGGATACATTTTCCGTCAAAGTTTGTGCATCGATAAAATTCTACCCTGCATTTTTAACAACAAACATGTTCCTCTGAAAATTTTCAGCAACGTATGAAAAATATACTGTGTGCATACTTTGAAAAACGAAAAGTGGTCCTAAACGCTTGTGCTATTTCGGAACGTTGTTCCTAATCACAAACTCATATAATCTGTTTCTTTCTGAACCGTAACAAGTCACAACGAGTCGCTAATCCCATGCCGAGTTAATTTCAACGTCAATATCAAAGCCGTTGAAATTGATCTCATGCTCTAAAACAATCTCTATGCCATAAAGCTGCGATGAGTGCCAGTAAACCGGTGTCTATTTCCCGCAGAGCAGGGCGAAAAGTCCTTGTCTTTAGTCCCCGGTCTGGTTTCTTACATAACCCACAACAAAAGAAAATGGTTTCGGGAGCAAGTTTTTCGACTGGTAATAGTTTTAAGACTTGCCGTTAATCGTATTTCCGTACTTAGCGCTTGCAGAACCAGACCGAGGGTTTTGTTAAGTATGCGATTAAAGATTTGGAAGATAATGTTTGCTTTACCTCCGATCCGGGCATGTTGGAACATATTGTGCAAGTTTACGTGGGTAAGGAGACCGTTCTGCATGCTTTTCATGTTGAGGACAAGCCTTGTATATTTCAGGTGACCGTGAAATAGGTCACAAACGTAAGCTTTCACGGATAATTCGTGCACATGGCCTTGGCAGTCTACTTCATCTCAGCGAAACACGAACGATATGAATTTTTCATTTGGTTCAATATCTTTGAGATTTTATTCATGTCTACATATATTGATACATATTATATGCAAAGTAAAGTGTGTAATTTGTTTAACTAAAAACTCATTTACTCATTTTATACCTTTAAATTAAATTTTTCATGCAGATTATTTTCAGCAACCATTGTGCCTGTATGTAGATCATCATCATCATCATCATCATCATCATCATCATCATCATCATCACCGTCATCATCATCGTCGTCGTCGTCGTCGTCGTCAGTATTGAAACAACCATCCCCTTCCAGTCAACCCTCCATTTCGTTCTGAGCTACGTTACTTCGGGTTTTTCCCGCACATTAAGCAGGCACGTTATGAAATGACTGAATAGAATACTCTTCAAAGTGACAAACCGGTCACAGCTCCATGAGCAAATGGGGCGGTGGGGTAGCCAAGTGGTTAAAGCGTTCGTTCGTCATGCTGAAGACCCGGGTTCGATTCCCCACCAGGGTGAAGCACATTTCTGGTATCCCCCGCCGTGATATTGCTGGAATATTGCTAAAAGCGGCGTAAACCCAACTCACTCACTCACTCGATCAGCAAATACAATTATACTTGATAGTTCCTATAATACTTGAGATTTCCTCGATTGAATAACTTTTATATACTAGTAACTGCACCATCTTTTAGCCTAAGAGAGTCCGGGACAGCATGGGTTTCAGTATCATATGTCTATTTTAAGAGCTGATGAAGAGGAATGTGCGTCTCAGTGACGAGTTTCTGCGCTCATACTTACAGTCACTGGTTTATAAGGTCCAGACACGAATAATTCTGGTTGCCATGACAACAGCTGGTAAAAGAATGACTGCAGCTTTAAAAGTCATTCACCTCACACCGATACACACCTTTATCAAATATGATCGGAATTGTCAGTATTGATATGTTCCTGGGTACTCTGGGGGCGGTGGGGTAGCCTAGTGGTTAAAGCGTTCGCTCGTCACGCCGAAGGCCCGGGTTCGATTCCCCACACGGGTACAATGTGTGAAGCCCATTTCTGGTGTTCCCCGCCGTGATATTGCTGGAATATTGCTAAAAATGGTGTAAAACCATACCTAGTCCGTCAGTCCTGGGTACTCTGTATACAGAGATGAATCATTACATTCATGTTGAACTAAGCATGGTATATCTATTTTAGTTGAGTGAAACAGAATATTTGTATTTCCTTGTCATAATAACAGATCTGTTTTAACTCGTGGCTTAAAGAGGTTCACGTTTAATATTTGTCAGTTCTCTGGATTAGGTGAACACGGTATTTGACAAGAAAGTCCTTTATCCTCTATCTATATTTATTACTGATATACACACTATCCAAAACGGTGTTAAGACGAGGAAGAAAACTGAAAGGAACCCGTAGCGACATTTACACACACACATTGAGATTATATACTGAAGGAAACAAATAAGGGAACATCACTTCATCGCAGTGTTCCTACATATTTCCCCAGACTTTCATCCACAATGCAACACAACGCTTGCAATGAAACCTTGAAAAGAATAAAGGAACGCTTGTACTATCACGTGTTCCCTTATTTATTTCCCTCAGTATATAATCAGTCCACATTACCCCGATACCATCAAAACTATGATCGCTCAAATTGAATAAATGCATAACTTATGACAGTTTGACCAAGTGTACATCTTTTAAATACTGTAATGCGCCACTGGGATCATAATTATATGATGATAACTGACTTCATCCGATGAGTATATTGTTGCTGATAATTTTTTTAGAAAGCATCTGAATGTTCAAACCATGAAAAAAAGAACGCCTCATCAACAAAACTATCAGCAAAATTTAAATATATTCATAAATTGATTTTTTTTCTGTTTATGGTGTACTTTTCGTTCGAAATGGC
Source organism: Haliotis rubra (assembly GCF_003918875.1). NCBI lineage: Eukaryota > Metazoa > Mollusca > Gastropoda > Lepetellida > Haliotidae > Haliotis > Haliotis rubra. The sequence continues at coordinate 314,188 of NW_025767649.1, forward strand.
ATCTTGCTCTACGCGTCATACCAAAAGACGTTAAAATATGGTACTTGTTGGTCCCTGCCTGGCGCTCGGCATTAATGGGTACAACAAGGACTGGTCGGCTCGAAGTCAGTATAATGTGTCTGAGTGGGGTATTCATGCTTCACTGCGGCACTTCTCAGTGAGCTAGCACTATAAAACCAGCTTAAGTCTGGGTTAGTACAAGCAGCAGCACATACACATACACATACACATACACACGCATGCACGTCGTCATATGAGCGAAATATTCTCCAGCACGACGTTAAACCTAATTCCACCACCACCACCACCACCACCACGTGTTTGAAGAGACATAGAATAGCCATTCAAAAGTACAGGAGATTTGAATGAAACTAGATTCCATGTTATGAATACACAGTGCCACACTTGTCAGAGGGGAACACAAAGTACGTGATCTACCCTGCCAGTTGTCCCACTTCCAGTTTTGTAAAAGCTGCGATGGCTGAGTGGGTTAGATCGCTATATTTGTGTGTTGACTTTGATCGCTGGCGATGAGGTGCCTCACTCATCCCGACTGGGACTCAACCTCAGTACTACAATCTGTACTTTACCGTGAAAGTGTAATCCCAAATAGAACATATCTTACGTTCCCTTTGAGTAGCAGGAGAGTTCGATGGGTTAAGAACTTAATCCCAGCATGTTTGAACACCCGTTCTCCTGAAAGACGCGCTATTCCCAACACCGGCTCAACCGGTAGGGCTTAGAGAAATACTTTGAAGCAGAACATTTGGAATACATTCTTAATAATACGTTTGTATTCAAAACTTTGGCTATTCGTTTTTTAAGCGAATCGATGATTAAAAATTATGATGTGTGATCAGTCATTTAACTGTTAGCACAGAACGTTTCAAGAGATAAACAACAAGTGAGTGAGTTCAGTTTTACGCCGCACTCAGTAATATTCCAGCTATATGGCGGCGGTCTGTAAATAATCGAGTCTGGACCAGACAACCCAGTGATCAACAGCATGGGCATCGATCTACGCAATTGGGATGTAACGTGAGTCATATAAAGTTGAATTGTTTTTGTACGGAAAAATGTAGCGTTCATACAAACAAACCTCATTATTCCGGACGGCAGCTGTCCGTATTATCCTTCCGAATTAATAGGGTTACCGAGTCATGTACTTAGTCATGTGTTGACTTACTGAAGTAACGTTCCGTTTAAGATTGAGTGAGTGAGTTTAGTTTTACGCCGCACTCAGCAATATTCCAGCTATATGGCGGAGGCCTGTAAATAATCGAGTCTGGACCAGATAATCCAGTGATCAACAACATGAGCATCGATCTACCCAATTGGGATGCGATGACATGTGTCAACCAAGTCAGCGAGCCTGACCACCCGACCCCGTTAGTCGCCTCTTCCGACAACCATGGGTTGCTGAAGATCAATTCTATCACGGGTCAGATAAACAACAACAGCTTATTGTTTCAGTGCGTTGAAGAATCAAAGATGAAATCACAACTCAATTTTTCTTTCCCTTTCATACTACTGTTCACCTTCAGCTGGTAGTGATACAAAGAAAAAAGACCCAAAGATTTCAATGTAACTCCTGTAAGTAGCACAAAGTTGCGTAAATTGTAAAGGTTTAGAAAGGGGTCCATTTTTAGTTCAGTTTAACACCTGTACGCTGTGAATCTTTAAGTACAAACAAGAGATGACTTTGTGTTTTTAAGGTTTATAATGTGATCACAGTTATTTTTCCGTCTGAGAAAAAATTCTCAGGTGGTCCAAATATGGAGATACACAATGGACAATAAAGTACTCACCCTGATTACTACTTTCAGGTTGATTAAACACCAATTATACGTTATCAAAATGGCCATCTCGGACATCCCATGTAGCAGTCGAATAATTGAAATAGACCGAGAGGAAAACATGAAAACATCAAGGCCAGACAATAGCCAGTCTCGCTTATCCGCCGAAAATTGAGTGAGTTTAGTTTTACGCCACTTTTAGCAATATTCCAGCAACATCACAGCAGGAGACACCAGAAATGGGCTTCACACATTGTACCCATGTGGGGAATCGAACCTGGGTCTTCGGCGTGACGAGCGAACGCTTTAACCACTAGGCTACCCAACCGCCCCTCCCGTGTTCGCGAAAAGTGGAAGCGTGTCATGCCCTACCGGTAGCACAGCCATTCACGCAAAAGAGAAATTGTTTTTTCTGATGCCATTACGGTATTCATGTTAAACGATATATCGAGAGAAAGGCGGTCGAATAATTGATATTTCACTGATGCAGTAATAGTTTAATAGCACAAAACTGCATTTTGAGGTGTATTTGTCTTTGTTAATTGTGTTTCCGCACTGCACTGTACTGTACTGTACTTCTACACTGTACTGTACGTCTACACTGTACTGTACGTCTACACTGTACGCTAGTCCGTCATACAAACCCTGAAACAAATATATCCAGGAAGCCCATGCAAGTCTAAACTATATGGCAAGTCTAGATTTCCACAGTTTCAGGAATGAAAAAAGTTTCTCGGCTCCTTTTTATCATATTTTATTATTATAATTTATGAACAGTTTTTTTTTTCAAATATGTTCATTTCAGAGACTAGATGTTAGTCTGACTGTACGCACTGTACGTGTTAGTGTGTTGCGAAGATATTTACTATAGCATAGTTAAACGAGTATCTACGGGTTCCAGTCGATTATACAGGTTTGGGCCTCATTGCTGGGGAACAAATGGATTGACATAACAAGCAATCGTTTGTAAACGGAAAAAAACGTTTTCACAACTTGAGAGGAGTGTTAATTTGACAGACAGACAGACAGACAGTTTATTTGCGTAACATCGGCCTAGTGGCCTATAATACAGTTATACAGTTGTATAAATCGATGTACAGTGGTCAACTGGATCCAGCTCTTGTTTGGAATACATAATGCAGAAATAAAGCAGTGAAATATATTACCTGACTGTTTCTTGATTTGAAAATAGATTCTAAAGTTAGTGGACCTGTTGAAGTTGTACCAAATATTTTTCTCGCCAACATTCGTAATATTTACAATAAAAAAAGACTTACAAGACCGACCATTCAGCTATATCATTAACCCTCTCAAACACTGTTAATCAGAATAGAGGCAAGGGCTATTGGAAATTTAATACGTCGTTATTGCTTCATCCCGAATACAGTAATTTGGTTAAGGAAATTCTAAAAGAAACAATTGAAGAATATTCTGAAAATGATACTTCTGAGATTAAGAATATTGATCAGAACTGCGATAAGGTTAAACTTAAAATAAGTGATAGTTTATTCATGGAAACTTTTCTTATGAAAGTTAGAGGCAAATCTATCTCTTTCGCATCTTTTTTGAAAAAGCAAAAAAATAATAGGACTACTGAATTGGAAATGAAAATAAGAGACTGTGAAGACAGTATCAGGAAAGATTTCCAAAATATAGATGAGGCCATGCTGTCAGAACTTTCTAAACATAAGATGGAACTAGAACAAATAAAGGAAGAAGAAGTAAAAAGTATTCAGATTAGAAATAGAATTTTGTGGTATGAAGAAGGAGAAAACCAACCAAATACTTTTGTAATCTAGAAAAAGAACTTTGTCAGCAAATCTATAAATAAAATTGTTACTAACAATAATGAGGAGATTACAGATAGCATCTCTATCTTAAAGCAACTGAGAACTTTTACAAGACTCTCTATTCAGCAAACAGCAACTTGGAAGAAAATGTTAATTTACAGAACGTTGAAGCACCTACACTGAATGATGAATTAAAAAGAAGAACTCGAAAAAGATATTGATATGGATGAAATCACCTTTGCAGTGAAAAATATGAAAAACAATAAAAGTCCTGGTATTGATGGTTTCCCTGTTGATTTCTTTAAATTTTTCTGGAATAGCCTTAAAACATGGATTTTCCGATTTGTTAATGATGTTTCTGTTAAGAATGAATTATCTTTGACAATGAAGAGAGGGGTTATAACATGCATACCCAAAGCAAATAAAGATAGAACTCAATTAAAGAATTGGAGACCAATCACTCTTTTAAATGCCCTGTATAAAATACTTAGTGCATGTATAACAAACCGTTTAAAAAAGACTTTAGATTTCCTTATACATGAAAACCAAACAGGTTTTATTCCAGGTAGAACTATTAGTGAAAATACAAGATTATTATATGACATCATGTTTGAAACGAAAAAAAGAAATATGCCAGGATTACTTATTCTAATTGATTTTGAAAAAGCTTTTGACACAGTTTCAAAAGATTTCATCAATTCTGTCCTTAAGAAGTTTGGATTTGGTCCACAAATAATACGCTGGATTAATCTACTAACATATCACACAACTTCTTGCGTGATACAAAACGGCCACTTATCTGACTTTTTTTGTAAATGAAAGGGGTTGTAGACAGGGGGGATCCCTTATCACCATATTTATTCCTCTTTGTAGCTGAAATCTTGGGATGTATGATAAGAAATAATGATAAAATTAAAGGCATTGTTATTGATGATAAAGAATACAAGTTAGGCCAATATGCTGATGATACCGAATTATTTCTTGATGGTATAGATGAGAGACTTTATGCAGCTATTGAAACAATCAATACTTTTTATAAGATGTCAGGTCTGAAAATAAATATAGATAAGACTAAAGCTATCTGGATTGGCTCAAAGGCAGGCAGTGAAGAAATATTATGTAAAAGTTTGAAAATTGAATGGTATAATGGAGAGTTTGATGTTCTGGGAATCAAATTTACCCCAAACCTTGCTGATCTATGGGTGATTAATACACGAAAAAGACTGGAAGAAATAAACAGATTATTAGCAGTATGGAGAAAAAAGACATTTGACATTGATCGGAAAAATCACTGTCATAAAAACATTAGCCCTTTCAAAATTAGTACATATTTTCAGTTCATTGCCCAATCCTCCAGATGACTTTATTAAATCCCTTGAAAAGATATTTTTCAAATTCATTTGGAATGATAAAAATGATAAAATAAAAAGAACCACAATGAAAAGATTAAAGACTGAAGGGGGACTGGGTATGGTAGATATAAAAATATTTATTGAAGCTCTAAAATTATCCACTCTTAGGCTCTACTGTAAAAAAATCATCCGACAATAATCCTTGTAATATACCTTATAATGATATCTTCAAGTACGGAGCAAATATTGACAAAATACTCAACATTGAAAACCCTTATTGGAAAGATGTTTTAAAAGCATGGAATAATTATTGCAAAAAGTTCAATGCTGATTCTGACAATATTGATTACATTCTTGCAGAACCATTATGGCTCAATCACTATTATAAAAACCCTTGCCATGTTATTATTCACTGGGCGGATAAGGGCTTATTGACAGTAAAGGATTTATGTGATGAACATGGATTTATGCCATTTGATAAGTTAAAGATAAAATACAAAATAAGAGGGACACTATTAGACTATAAATATCTACTTCACATCTTACCTGATATTTGGAAAAATGTTATTAAAAGGACAAGAATCATTCCTTCCTACAATTTATACATCAATGTTTACCAAAGAAATATGTTAAAGCTCTCCAAAGGTTCAAGAATATTTTATGACAAGCTGATTTCTAAAAATGATAAACTTGAAATTTGTACTAAATGGGAAACTATATTCAATGATTCCGAGTTTGATTGGTACAAAATCTTTAACTCTTATAGACATGGATTGAAAGACGTTAAACTTCTTGATTTTCAATACAGATTTTGCAAAGGGTTATTTATACTAAAAAGAATTATCGAGAATGAACCTGATTGACAATGATTTGTGTAGTTTTTGCAATAATGTTTCTGAGAGCATTTGTCATGTTTATTGGGAATGCTGTGAAAGCATGAAATTCTGGAATGATCTCGAACTCTGGATTAATAACTATCTTCCACGAAAAATAAACATCACAAAATATTTGATTTGGTTTGGTTCATTGCATAATGATGTATTACTAAATCAAATCATGATCTCTGCCAAAAAACATATCAATTTATGTAATATAAAAAAATCAATTCCAAAATTCAGTAATTATAAAGAGGTATTAAAAGAGATATTTTCTGTAGAAAAATTTATTTCAAAGAGAAACAATGAAATTGAGAAATTCAATCTTAAATGGAATTCGCTCATCCCAGCATTCAGCAACTAATTACCATTATATCTCTACAGCAATGTATCTTCACCTTTTCTGTGCTTGTTGCTACCATATACCCTTGTTATTGACTTTGTAACCATGGGAACAAATAAAAAAAAAAAAAAAAAAAGACATGATTCTCGTCTTCAACTTCCAATGCATTACATACAGTGCACAAATATCCTGTTATGGGGATATCTTTTTTTTACATCTAAATTTGTTTATCTTAAGATTGTTATGGGAAATTCGAAAATTGCAGTACGCATGTATTACGTATTTGTTTTTCAATTCAGTGATGTACGGTTCCAAGGCCTTAGCGAAAGCCCATTTTCAGACATGATATTAAGGCTATAATATATGTATATAGCGTCAACATGCATTGATGTAAAAACATTTATTTAAATACTGACGCTATTTCGTTTATAAAAAACCCCATATGCTTGCAACATAAGAATATATAAAATGTTCTTTACTTGAATTAAAATTGTCGAGGTGACACGTTGCATACATTTCAGCATTATAAAAAACGTATTTGAAATCATGAAATATAATGCGGAATTTGCATATGGACATGAAAAATGCTTCATTTTATGTAGTAAAAGAGAAATTGTATACACTGTACAAGGTGTGAAGCCAATTTCTGGTCTCTCGTAACAGTGTTGAAGTATAGCTAAACTCTGCGTGAACCTCACTCACTCACTCGCCTGTGAGCACCCGACATGAGCTCTTCGATCATGTTTCTTTTCTGCTCTTTTGTGTAAAATCATATCTAACACTTCAGCAACATCCATCATGTTTTTATCCCCAAAACCATGAGCTTAAATGCAGACATACCAACAATTATAGCGTACCTGGAATTAGTCTACAGACTTAGACCTAAACTCTGAATTATTATTTTCTATTAAATAAACTAAACTGAAATATAACACAGTCTCTGTCAGACTTTGCTAACATTGACCATATGTCGCTATTTCCCTTGTCGGTCTCAAATCAAACGTTTGTAGATCGATATACAATCTCTATAACATTTATTGGGCGTCACATTACACAGGGATTTAAATTCAATGATCACCGGCGTGACTCCCGTGTAGGTTGCACGTGTAAGGTTTTAAAGAAACCCTACCGAGAAACATGAAATATTATAGCCGTGTATTGTCTTAAGAGGTGAACTGTTTGTATAGGTGATAATCGTATCACCTGTTAACGCGGCGGAGATGAAAGGATTAAGGTAATCCACTTGAGCCCTCCCGCGACGGATCGGGCTCGAGGGGTAGCACCTCCGCGCGTGTAGCAACACCGTGTCGATTCGACCTGTCAATCATGCCAAGCACATCTGTCTTGTAAATTTCAAAGAAATCACTTTCTTTAAGTGGCTAATGTACGAATGAAGAGCTATAGCTCCCCGTAGATGTTAACAGCTTAACACGTGGTTAATCATTTGAATGAGGATAGGTGTCGAATGTATCACCTGTGAAACTGACAAGTTGTTTTTGTTTAAAGATCTGCGTGAAGAGATCAGTTTTTAACAGGGTAGAGTGATCATTGTGTTAAAAAAAATACACAAATGGGTCAGAAACTGATCGGCCACAATCACATCTTTTTAAAAATTGTTATTTATTTTATCAAGAGTTATTTTAAATCTTACAGTTGAAATGCTTTTTTAAATGTGTATGAATTTTAAACTAAGTATAAAAATATCATGATACTTCACAGAAAGTTCTGGAAACATACCCCCAATCTTTGTTCAGTGACAATCCAAACTGAAACATACATCTTGCAACATCTTGCCTACAGATAAAATGCACCCAATCTGGATAAAACGAAAACCATCTTGGATAACCAATCAAATGTTCAATAAATTCTTCTCGTTAGAAAGTTGACCATATTTGAGAATTTATCTCGATGGGAACTACAGCTCTGTTTTATGAGAGTTGAATTGAAATTGCTCTGGTTTCATTTGTCCCATCAAGATCGGTGCAGGTGTAGGGTGATGCGAGTTTTATTTCCAATCGTAAAGCTTGATACATGAGGCTAATTTCTTTGACCGAAAATGCTGTAAAACAGTCAACACAGGCCTTTCATGAGTACAGAACGCTTTGTCGGTGAACACAAGACTACTTCATGTCAGTCGTAATGAGCAAATGCTTTATTTACAACTGGATTTCCCAAACACGGAGAGAATCTTCAAGATCTGTGCAGAAACAAATAAAAAAAAACATTTTAAGTTTTGGGAGAGTAAAAATGGCTGTTGACTCAAACAGTGTTATCCGATTCCCACTATATCTTCCTACTATTTTATTGGTTTAATTGTAGATTTCTCAATAATATTTTTTCTGTATTTTTATTTTTATCAGTTGATTAAGTACGTGCTTGTTCAACAAACATATGATTCTTAGAAATATATGTAAGAATTTTATTTGAAATGTATATTTTCTCCATGAACAAAATTCTGCTGGATGATAACATTTTGGTACGACTATCATTTTGTGGGACAATGCAGTGAACATATGTGACCGCCTGAATTACGTCAAAATCTGTGAGTGAGGAGTTTGTGAGTGTAGCGCCATATTAAACAGTGCCTCATTCATTCATTCATTCGTTCGTTCATTCATTCATTCATTCATTCAGCTTGGTCAAACTCTGCCACGGCAGTCCATCTGAACTTGGAATTAAGCATAGGCGGATCCAGTGGGAGGCGGAGGGGTGGGTGGGTGAGTTGTGTGTTAAAGGGTGCACCCCTTTTGTCCCTGAAAGTTTATTAAATGACCATTGAAATTCTCGTGGTTAAGGGTGAAAAAGAACTGTGCCCCCTCCCACCCCCTCCTCTAAAAAGCTGTATCCGCCCCTGCTCAGCGATTATTAACAACAGCATGACCTATATAGGAGCTCATGTGTTTCCTGTTTGCAATTTCATGCTATATACAACACTAAGTCTTGTATATGTCACTAGCGCATGACCTGAATCAGCTTTGTCACGTGGAATATACATGTATGTGTACATTTCACAACCGACACACTGCACGAGTGATTCCAAGCAGCATTGTGAACGAGCGCCCCTCAATGTAAAGTGACACATTTTTACAAAATAAATCATATAAAAGCGAAATATTGTCATTACATCTTAAATGATCTAACATTATCCCAAAACGAAAGTTGGGATAGACAGGGAAATCCATAGGTATGTATCCGACGTATCCCGAAAGTGCATATTCGATCGGGCCTGGTCTAAACAAAAAATCAATTCTCGTGGAAATGTCTTGCAAGACATCCGGGGTCTTACACTGACGCCGGAAATCACCGATCGGATGTTGCTATCGCCCTTCGTAATTTCTCGGCCGGTTCGTCACAAAATTGCTGATCAAATTATGGAAATTAATTGGGAGGGGAGAAGTCTGAGTCAATCAAATGCCAAAATTACGAGAGGGGGGGTGGGACAGGCTGAAGACGGGGTGGGGACGTGGAACGGGGGAGGGGGGAGAGAGAGGCGAGTTAGATTTGGTGATCTTACATCTGTCTGTAACAGCCGAATGATAAGCATTGTGTCCTATTGCTTACCTTATAGGTCCAAACAATTGTTTGAGTTAAATATATGTCAATCAACGTTTTCAATGTTCTGTATTACTTACGAGTGTAGGAAATTTCCCATCAGGACAATTCCCCACCAGGACAAAAATTATTTCCCACATGGCATTTCCCCATCTTGACATTTCCCCACACCTGTTTAGTAACCAGTAGGACATTTCCCCGCACCCATCGCAAATAATGGACAAACACACGCTGAGATTGTATATATATATTGTATTAAGATAGTTAAGAAGTTATAGATATATAATTATATAATCAGTTCACTCAGTTTATGAAGTCCAAACCAGCTGGTAGGACATTTCCCCACTCATCATAGAATGTAGAGTAATAGATGCGATGGGACTGACTACTCTTGAGAGCATCTGCATCAGTGTTTGGTGGTCACGTTTCTCTGAAAGGATGTTACTATCATCTGACCTAGAACACTTGGAGAAAAGTTCAGAATCTTGGGTTCTCTGAATTCTACAAAGCAGATGAAAACATTAGAACCTACTGTTCGATGTTGGATGCTCTTGCTTTCCTGCCTGTCGATGACGTACCAGCTGGTTTGGACTTCATAAACTGAGTGAATTGATTATATAATTATATATATATAACTTCTTAACTATATTAATACAATATATATACAATCTCAGCTTGTGTTTGTTCATTATTTGTGATGGGTGTGGGGAATTGTTACTGGTTACAAAACAGGTGTGGGGAAATGTCAAGATGGGGAATTGTCATGTGGGGAATTGTCCTGATGGGGAATTGTCCTGATGGGGAATTGTCTGTACACCATTCAGAGCTACCCTCGAAGATGAAGATTGTGATGTAGTGTCTGCGTGACTGTTTTTTCTTCCTTTCATTTAAACTTGACATTATTTGTGAATTACATAATTAAACGTTGTATGAGGCCATTTAATGGAATATGAACTTTTAAAAATCTAATTATTGTGGAACCACGCTACATTTTAATTTGTATAAGAGTGACATATCATATCTGTGCAACTGCAACCTGTAATATATAGAATATATATCACGTGTCTCATGAAATATGATTGATCTGTCATCGAGTGATGTGAAAAACGATAAATTTTATTTTCATTCTTCACATCACGAGATGATAGAACTGACTGACTGAGTTTGGTTTTACGCCGCTTTTAGCAATATTCCAGCAACATCACGGCGGGGGACACCAGAAATGGGCTTCACACATACTACCCATGTGGGGATTCGAACCCGGGTCTTCGGCGTGACGAGCCTACGCTTTAACCATTAGGCTACCCCACCGCCCCCGAGATGATAGATACATTATACATGTATTTCACTAGCCTCATGAAATATTCTGTTTATTATACGCTTCCTCCTTTTGTTTATGTTATTTAAACATAATTAATCCATTTACGAAATCCAAGGAAAGACTGTTCGTTTCTTTGTTCAGGTACACATTATAAGACATAGTTCGGTATTTGAAAAGAAATAAAATCGGGACAAAACACATCTTTATCAATTTTAACTTATTATTTTATTTGTTGTCATTGAATGAGACACATATAGCCATATGCATGAAACTTTCCTTTTGGTTTTACCGTAAACGCCAAAACTAGAGACCCGTGAAGATCCGGGTTAGAATTGATCTTCAGCAACCCATGCTTGTCGTAAGAGGGAACTAACGGGGTGGGGTGGTCAGACTCGCTGACTTGGTTGACACATGTCATTGTATCCCAATTACGTACGTCGATGTTCATGCTGTTGATAACTGGATTGCCTGGTCCAGGTTTGATTATTTACAGACCACAGAAATATGTCCGACATAGGACAAAGAGTGAGTCAGTTGGGTTTTCCGCCACTTTTAGCAATATTCCAGCAATATCACAGCGTAGGACACCAGAAATGGGCTTCACACATTGTACCCACGAGAGGAATAGAACCCAGGTTTTCGCCGTAACGAGCAAACGCTTTAACCACTGGGCTACCCCATCGCCTCTAGAAACCAAGATGAAGTTAAGGATGCAATATTCTTTATTCTTTCAATGTGATGTTTCGGTCCGTTTCAGTTCGATATCATGGTAGATTATTGTATTTACATGAATTGGAGACAATGAATAACATATTGAGATTTCAGAAGTTGGAGAGAACGATTTTAGACAAATTATAGCCTGTTAAGAAAGTATGGGTAAATGGATTTCGACTTAACACGGGTTATCTGTCATATTTGTATAAGATTTGTGAATTATTCGACTTAAACAGAATAAAGAGAAAGCATAATGGTATGGATTATATATTCTCTCGATTTGATTTATTGCAAAGACAATATGTATTGTTCCTGTTAACGGCATCATTGAAACGAGGAAACTCAAAAACGCCTGGAAATAAATTAACACGGAAGCTGTGCATGCAAAAAGATGAGGATGTTTTTCGAGTGTAAAATGAAATAGCTACAATCTTCAACAAGGTTCAACAATACATAATTATGTATGTTTTACAGATGAAAAATGCATTCTAAAAATTAATGTGAACTCGTAACATGCACTCTTCGAGAATGCGGACATTAAATATTCGGGTATGTTAAGTTCGAGACAGCGAATTTGTTAGGATACCAGCAAATCTTTAACCGCCAGCCCCGACGTCCTCCGTCGCTGTGTCATTATGGCGATCAACACCGCTGTTTAACCAAATCACAGTCTCCAACGTGGTTACCTAGGAAACGAAAATTGGGAAAAATTAGATTGTGCTTCCTATTCATACAAATCAATTGTTATCCTTGGCCCTTTCGTTTGAGGAGAAACTATGTAGCTCTTTTTCTCGTACAAGAAAGCGAGGAACTAGCTGTCAGCTTTGTTCGCAGGGTTCACAACGGGACGGGGTTTAAGGAAGGGCTCTTGACGGCGAATTCCATTCACCCGGGGCTATAGGGAAGATTCACAAAGGACCCTACCCCACTGCCCCCACGATAGCGGTATAAGAGTCCTTGACTCAGCCCGATCGTAGAAACGTCGAGCAAATGAGAAATCCATTGAGCCCAAACATAGGGCAAGCGCCACGCGAGTTTTGCTAGAGAGCGATGTCCTTCCGTTTCGAACAAATGAACACGATCTGCTATAGAACGTTTACTAGACTAGCCTCCCGCCAAGCATTCGCCGACAATACTCGTAATGAACAAACACACACACCATTGAAAGAATGGAACAAATTGCCATCAATTGGGCCAATTTTCCTCTTATTTGTGACGGCTCGAGGGGGAAATCGCTCTCTTTTCTATCTACTTGTTCATTGCATAACGAGGATGAAATCCACATCGGCTTGTCTATTTCAAGTCGTTAAATCAATTCTGCAATAAGCGACCCCCGTTTCGTGGTCGGATCTGTCCCCGAGTTGTGTATCGCCAGCGAGATGTGCCCCAATCTGTTTCCCCCTGTCAAATAAACAGTGATTGAAATTGCGGTTGTGAAATATGTGCCTGATCGAGATGTTTTGAAATGGACAGTCACGTGCTTGCGCTAGATCAACATGGGGCGCGGGATGCAATTGACAACGCAATGACATGTATTAGACTCTCAAAGATTATATCGCGATTTGGGCGGAACTCTCTGCCCGAAGACATCAGACGCTGAAAGGAATGGGTGAAACAAAATTAAATCATTGTTGAAATTAACAACGTATGAACGCGATTTTATATTTCCTCGTCATTGGATTAACTACCACCCGCCACTTAGAACCTCAGTTCGTTACAGTAAGGAGAAGATAACTCACTCTATATAGAATTAATCATAAGAGAGCATATTTACTTCGTGATCATTTCAAAAGCAGGATTGGAAATTTCGATTTCACCAATATAAAGTGATATATGGTTATTGGACTTTGACAAATAAGAAGTTATATGTAGTCAGAAATGTTATGTTTAAATAAAACGAATATTAAATAACTTTATGCTTCATGCGGAATTTGTAAATTGGAAAATAGGTTAAACCTTGAAACACTTGGATAGACTTGTGTGCAATAATTCTGAGTTTTACATGTTACTCTTGTTTTATGTCTTTGAGTTGTGGCATTATTAGTGTGTTGTTATTCACTAACAAATTGGATAAGATAGTGTTGTTTTATGTAATTAACAACTAATAGCTATAAATTCACAACGAATAATTCCTCTAGTCACGAAAGTCGGTTCATTCTCATTGTGTTTGACTGATTGATTGATTGATTGATTGATTGATAGGAACAGATTGTTTGCTATAAAAGCGATACCGGCTTACCAGGAAATTCGACTTCCGGGTCCTGCAGTCTGTCAAATAAAATTTAGTGGTGGAAGCTGTGGTAGTAAAAATAGCAGTAGTGGGAGAGGAAGTAGTAGTTGTAGTAGTAGTAGTAGTAGTAGTAGTAGTAGTAGTAGTAGTAGTAGTAGTAGTAGTAGTAGTAGTAGTAGTAGTAGTAGTAGTAGCGTGTCATTGTGACCTATTGTCACCCGTCGTCACTGTAACGTGGTGTTCTTGTAGGTTTATCATAAACGACAATTTTTAGTCCAACACAATTCCTGTTTCTTGAGAAGCTGCGACACCTCTGTAGAAGGTCGACCCGTGAAGGTCCGTGTTAGAATATTGATCTTCAGTAACCCATGCTTGTCGTAGGAGGTGACTATAGCGGGATCGGGTGGTCAGGCTCGCTGACTTGGTTGTCACATGTCATCGGTTCCCAATTGCGCAGATCGATGCTCATGACGCGATTATTTACAGACCGCCGCTATATAGCTGGAATATTGCTGAGTGCGGCGTAAAACTTAACCCACTCACTGTAGAAGGTCGAACCAGGTGAACACTAAGCGAATTTGACATCCAATTCAAAACGTGTTCTTGAGTCAATAAGATATAAGCTTTCCAACACATTACGGCTATATTCCGTTACCCACTCAATTCGGACATTTCGAACCCAGAAAGGAAAACCACCACAGTAGACGTCCACAGTACACTTTCCATCTTCCATAGTACACCCCTTTGGCTCCGCCACAATATATTGATCTAGTTTTAATAAAACCTTCAAATGTTTAATTCCAGACAAGTATCGGACATTCCGAAATTAGACAAAAATGATGATGCAATTCCCTTTTTTCCTTGTACAAGAGAGTCGGTGGGGTAGCCTAGTGGTTAAAGCGTTCGCTCCTCACGTCGAAGACCCGGGTTCGGTTCCCTACATAGGTACAATGTGTGAAGCCCATTTCTGGTGTCCCCCGCCGTGATATTGCTGGAATATTGTTAAAAGCGGCGTAAAACTAAACTCACTCACGGTTTCGGCGTATAAGCGAGGCTGGTTATTGTCTGGACTTGATGTTTTATGTTTTCGTCTCGGTCTATTTCATTTTTTCTATTGCTACATGGGATCTCCGAGATATAGATTCATTGACCATTTTGACTCACTCACTCACTCCTTGTTCACATGTTTTTTCCCAGGTAAACGACAGACAGGCATGTGTTTAGAGGAGGGACAGGTAAAACCATTTTTCGAATGTTCAAAAATTGTTCATCCTTCTAAAATTAACCAAACTCCGTCCAAAAGCATAAAAACGGACCCAACCCAATATCTAGACACAAACAAATTTTTTGTTTGGCTGATCTTGCTTGTGGTGGCTCGTGACAATAACGGTGATGAAAAAATGCACGGCGGGAGCGTGTCACAAATTATTTCGCTAATATTAACACAAAGTTCAATCAGTTAGCTTTAACACCCCAGGCTCATTCAGACTGTTCTTAAAAAGACAATGACCTTATTTGTTGTTTTACGCCTCAGCCAGAATCGAACTACGCAATTGGGAACCGATGACATGTCAACCAAGTCAGCGAGCCTGACCACCCGACCCCGGTAGCCGCCTCTTACGACAAGCATGGGTTACTGAAGGCCAATATTCTAACCCTGATCTTCACCAGTTTCATCAACTCGTAAAACAAACAGGAGTTTTTGATGACCACAATCTTCCTGCAACAAATATTTCGCAATACAACGGTGTAGTCTGCTGCTTCTTTTATTGTAGAAAACTGTAATGGCTGTTTTAAAAATATTTCTTGGTGCGTGGTGACGTATTACGGAAGCCATGAAAGGACGTAGCTGTGACATGTAGTTTGAAGAATATTTTGTTTTTACGACAATAGGACAATATATATTTTACGACAATAGGACAACATATATTTTACGACAATAGGACAATATATATTTTACGACAATAGGACAACATATATTTCACGACAATAGGAAAACATGTATTTCACGACAATATATATATTACGACAACAGGACAATATACATTTTACGACAACAGGACAATATATATTTTACGACAATAGGACAATTACGACAATAGGACAATATATATTTTACGACAATAGGACAATATATATGACAATATATATTTTACGACAATAGAACTATATATATTTTACGACAATATGTCAATGTGTGAACAATTGATCGACAAAAAGATAACGTATTTAATTATGTAACGGTATTACACTTTCCTGTTACTAATATTCTGTACTTCTATTGCTATCTTAGGACGCAGGCGACGTAAGTGAAGTACATGAAACTATGCATGCCTGCAAATAACTGTACACCTTTCCAGCTCCAAACGTTCTACAACAATTACAGCACCTATGGCAATATCCCTTTTCTCAAAATGGACACACATCTTTGATCGTTTCTTTTCATATCGCTATTGCCGGTCTTGTTCTCATAACCAAACGATTTTTACATAAGAACACTGTTTTGTACTTGTATTTTATTTAATTCTGGCAGCCAACAACTTTCCAAATCGTAACAGGGTTGGCCTTATCGTCAGGTGACACGTGAGTATTACCTCCCTTAGCCGGCACAGGAACCTGTGATACGCTTTATCGTCCATACACTTCATAAATAGCATTCAAAACCAAAAATACAAAACATTATGGAATGGCGGTACAAAATAAGTTGTTGGGTTTTTATAGCTTTTGAGTTTAATCAACATGAGTCTTGCGATATCTTCACGTTCTACAACCTCAAACCACCACGAAACTCCAAAATATAGGGAACAAATTATAATCTTGTCAGTAAAAACACTGAATGAAACAATCAGATAACAAGATTTAAAAAAAACAGAACTTCAAGATGTCGGATCTCATTTTTCCAAGTTTGAGTCAGAGAGTCGACAGCGAAATAATTAGCAGTGGGTTACGGTATTATGCTGCGTTCTCGGTCGGGACATTCCTGGTAATGAAGTTGGCCTCCGCTAGCCGTCTTCAATTTAGCCCGAATTAACAAAGTTGGAGTTTCCTAATCAAATGTGTCTTTTCTAACCATATTTAATGCATCAGTGCCCTGCCGATCAACTTTGTTAAGTTGCTTGATGAAATGTGACGTTTAGTTGTAATAAGGTTGTTGTCAAAGACCTATGACCGTTGGTGCCAACGCTGCTGAATGAAAAAGAGCAGAGTGACATATATCGTCACGGCACTGCGTGTTAACCACCAAGGCTTGGACAAATATATTCTTGAACACAGTTTAGACGTAGATGTTAAAATGACATCTTGACAAAGCTAAACATTGTTAGTACTTATATATTTTTGTGTTTCTGTACATGTTGCTGTAGATGTTGCTGTAGATGTTGCTGTAGATGTTGCTGTAGATGTTGCTGTAGATATTGCTGTAGATGTTGCTGTAGATGTTGCTGTAGATGTTGCTGTAGATGTTGCTGTAGATGTTGCTGTAGATGTTGCTGTAGATGTTGCTGTAGATGTTGCTGTAGATGTTGCTGTAGATGTTGCTGTAGATGTTGCTGTAGATGTTGCTGTAGATGTTGCTGTAGATGTTGCTGTAGATGTTGCTGTAGATGTTGCTGTAGATGTTGCTGTAGATGTTGCTGTAGATGTTGCTGTAGATGTTGCTGTAGATGTTGCTGTAGATGTTGCTGTAGATGTTGCTGTAGATGTTGCTGTAGATGATGCTGCAGAAACCTCAACAGCCCTGAACAAGTAACTGTCAAGGTTCGTCCGTATACATGTATATTCTTTGACACATGTCATCGTATCCCAGTTGAGTAGATTGATGCTCACTGGATTGTCTGGTTCAGACTCCCTTATTTACAGACCGCCGCCATATAGCTGGAATATTGCTGAGTGCGGCGTTACACAATAAGCAATAAACCAACCGTGTTTTTTTCTTGACAAGAATTTTCACGGAAACTTTAAAATAGTATTAAATTATTCGTGGAATTTTGATATTTTTTAAAAGGCAATTAACAAGTGTCTGGCAAAATCATGCTTTCAGAACAGCATCAGTGTATGTTCTTGAACATAATTTAGATGGAGAGTTTGAAATATAACGCAAATACTGTCAACTGTGAATGGTTATTCGTTGAATGTGTTATGTTTACATATACAATACACGAAATATGCTTTAAAAATAAAACAAAGCCGTCGAGGCTCGTACGTGCGTTTCCTTTAACAGAGACCCATGACGATCCGGGTTAAAATTGACACTCACTCGCTCCCTCCCTCCCTCCTCACTCACTCACTCACTCACTCACTCAGGACCGCCTACGTGGTGTAGTGGTTAGAGCGTCCACTTCCGGAGTGCGGAAGGTCGCAGGTTCGATCCCCGACCGCGTCATACCAAAACACGTTAAAATATGGTACTTGTTGGTCCCTGCCTGGCGCTCGGTATTAATGGGTACAACAAGGACTGGTCGGCTGGGAGTCAGTATAATGTGTCTGAGTGGGGTATTCATGCTTCACTGCGGCATGGAATCTCAGTGGGCTAGCACCATAAAACCAGCTTAAGTCTGGGCTAGTACATGCAGCCGCACATACACATACACACGCATGCACGTCGTCATATGAGCGAAATATTCTCCAGCACGACGTTAAACCCAATTCCACCACCACCACTCACTCACTCACTCACTCACTCCTTTAACAGAATTTAGCTGGTGAATTTTGTTAATACATCTAAGCATTGTCAAACAAAGAATGTCACTCATGAAATGTTTTGATGGTATAAATAATTTGTATGCAGTATTACAGGCGTCTTGTAATATCATGCTGCAAAACACCAGAAGGGATAACCGTTTAGGCTCGTCCTTGTATATTCCTGATCCGAATTAAGGTGGAGAAATAGTATAGAAACACAAGAAAAATGCCAATTCATGAATGTTTTCAAACAATGATGCACAAAATTGCAATCGTGTCAGCATGAAATGAAGAGTTTATACCATCGATGAATGGCGGTGAAATCTTTTGTAGATTAACGAAAATGTGTCGACTTCCTCGTATTTTTACCAAAATCGAGAGTCGATATTACATCAAAATGTTACCGACCTGTCTTTCATAATTATGACGTGGCATGGTCTGTAACGAAGCATCGAGATCATACAATTTGAATTGTTGAACTAAACTTTTACAGTCAAACACCATCGTCTGGCAGTTGAAGGGGCCTAACTTGGAGTTTCGACACAAACGTCCAAGGACGACACATTTGAGTTAGCCACAAAGGTATTTGACTGTAAAATTAGCTGCCTTACAGATTTGTATTCTTAAAACCTTATGTGGCCAAAACAGTTGGACATTAAATTCTGTTTTATTTAAAAAGTACTTTCGGTATACAAGATAATAATTTTATCAAAATTATGAGTCATGAGTATGTGTTGTGCTCTGTGTGGCCTCATAGGGTCATTTCCAGAAGCCATGTTGTTTTCCCTACGTGTGTAAGCATTAGGATCAGTGTGAATAAAATCGTTAAAACTGTTACGTCACACAGTTACGATCCATTTACGCTAATGACAGGTGAGAACAAAATGAAATACAGAACGCAGCTGTTTAAATTTGCAACGTGATGCGTTTTATTCAATCGGAGCTTCAATTTCTTGTCACGGGCATTGTCCAGATTGTGTTGTCAGGGTTGGGGTATATACGTTGTATTGTCATGGGTTTGGATATAAACGTTGTATTGTCATAGTTTGGATATAAACGTTGTATTGTCATGGTTTGGGTATAAACGTTGTATTGTCATGGTTTGGGTATAAACGTTGTATTGCCATGGTTTGGGTATAAACGTTGTATTGTCAGGGTTTGGGTATAGGGGTTGTATTGTCAGGATTTGGGTATAAACGTTGTATTGTCAGGGTTTGGGTATAGACGTTGTATTGTCAGGATTTGGATATAAACGTTGTATTGCCAGGATTTGGGTATAAACGTTGTATTGCCATGGTTTGGGTATAAATGTTGTATTGTCATAGTTTGGATATAAACGTTGTATTGTCAGGATTTGGATATAAACGTTGTATTGCCATGGTTTGGGTATAAATGTTGTATTGTCATAGTTTGGGTATAGATGTTGTATTGTCAGGATTTGGATATAAACGTTGTATTGTCATGGTTTGGATATAAACGCTGTATTGTCATGGTTTGGGTATAAACGTTGTATTATCATGGTTTGGATATAAACGCTGTATTGTCAGGGTTTGGATATAAACGTTGTATTGTCATGGTTTGGATATAAACGCTGTATTGTCAGGGTTTGGGATATAAACGATATAAACGCTGTATTGTCATGGTTTGGATATGTACTGTATTGTCATGGTTTTGATATAAACGCTGTATTGTCATGGTTTGGATATAAACGTTGTATTGTCATGGTTTGGGTATATAAACGTTTGTATTGTCATGGTTTGGATATGGATATAAACGTTGTATTGTCATGGTTTTGCTGTATTTGTCATGGTTTGGATATAAACGCTGTATTGTCATGGTTTGGATATAAACGCTGTATTGTCATGGGTTTGGATATAAACGTTGTATTGTCATGGTTTGGATATAAACGCTGTATTGTCATGGTTTGGATATAAACGTTGTATTGTCATGGTTTGGATATAAACGCTGTATTGTCATGGTTTGGATATAAACGTTGTATTGTCATGGTTTGGATATAAACGTTGTATTGTCATGGTTTGGATATAAACGTTGTATTGTCATGGGATATTTGTTGTTGTCATATTGGATATAAACGCTGTATTGTCATGGTTTGGATATAAACGCTGTATTGTCAGGGTTTGGATATAAACGCTGTATTGTCATGGTTTGGATATAAACGTCTTACTGACCTTATTTGGATATAAACGTCATACTGTCATGGTTTGGATATAAATATTGTACTGTCATAAACGTCGTACTGTTATGTGTTGGACATTAACGAACATTAAAGAGTACATGAAATTCATCTTTAATAACATTTTGGTCATTCAATTTACAAAATAAACATAATCTCTCATTGTAATTAACTTTATTGTATCTTCCAGTTTCAACTTCTAAATTAAAATCACCACATCTAAATTCGGACAGTACAGATCTGAGATGCAAAGGAATATCAGAATTTAGATATCTTTCCACATTTAAAAGTGTCTTTAATTGGGAGTAATACATACATTTATTCGAATTTTGAATTGAAATGAACCAATATTGTTTGAATACAAACATTCTGACACAAGTTGTCCAAGTAGTGCGGTCAGCATCATCTAAGGACTTGAGTGAGTGAGTTTAGTGTTACGCCGCACTCAGCAATATTCCAGCTATATTGCGGCGGTCTGTAACAGCATGAGCATCAATCTGCGCAATTGGGAACCGATAACATGTGTCAACCAAGCCATCGAGCCTGACCACCCGATCCCGTTAGTCGCCTCTTACGACAAGCAAGGGTGACTTAAAGTTCATTCTAACCCGGACTTTCACGGGTTTCTAAGGACTTGAGCATAATATAACAATGTTGGCACTCTGTTATAAGGCATATACAATAGGTGACACCAGTATTTCATTACTTTAGTCACATAACAACTTTGTAGAGGAAGTCTGTCACAATCACCAAGAGCCATATTATTACAGGTAGATATTCCAACTTTCAAGAAATATTTACAAAATTTTACCTGAACAGACTCAATGGTGTTACAACCGAAATCCCAGAACCATAACACAAAATAGGTAAAACCATACAGTCAAAAATCTTAAACAAGTCTTTACAATTTACTCTTCCCATCTTTTCTTGAAAACCATGTATAGAAAATATTGCCTTGTTAGCCTGAGATACCAGAGAGCCTTGAGCTTTACTCCATACAGCATTCTGTGTAAATACAAGTCCTAGATATTTATAAAATGATACAGTGTTGATACAAACCTACAATGAACCCTCGTAACTCCAAACCCTGCCCATTCCGGACGATTCTCTATGAGCATACATACAGCGTAAAACCAAATCTGTGTATAGTGGAATTATATTATACTCGGGGCGGTGGGGTAGCCTAGTGGTTAAAGCGTTCGCTCGTCACGCCGAAGACCCGGGTTCGATTCCCCACATGGGCACAATGTGTGAAGCCCATTTCTGGTGTCCCCCGCCGTGATATTGCTGGAATATTGCTAAAAGCGGGGTAAAACTAAACTCAGTCAGTCAGTCAGTCTATTATACTCATTTCTTAATTCAATTCTTAAGTTTGGACGATTTTACTTTGAAAAGTTTCCTTCCGATTTACCAGGTTTGAGTCTAACAACTCAGAATATATTAGCGGACAAGCTGCAACAGCAGCAGCAACATGTGAACGTGGTGGGCGGGAATCTCACGACACTACATTGAGGCATCAATCTTGAAATCAATTCACAAGCAAGAATAGGTTTCTCGCCTTCTTCAGCAGCATTTTGTAAATCGGAAATTAGAAAATAAAATTACGGAGAACAACTAAAATCACCCTACAAGAGGAATCTCCCGACCAAATCAAACACATTCTAAGCTAATCAAGTCATACTTTGTTTAAGCATTCTTCACACTGAAGCGTGAAAGCAACGGAAAACTTCTTCACGCGATTACTAATAGAGCAAGATGGAGCTTCCTGAGTAAGCCAATCGGAGCCTTCGTAAGTAAACATCGTCACGTGATCGCTGGAGGCGAAGTCGCTTGCAATCACGAAAAGCTGTATTCAGTTTATTTTTCGACCGGAATTGAGAACTTTTCGGCATGGAAGTGTCTTTTACATGTGCGGTTTGGAAACCGAATTGTCTATATGAGTAGTGCATAGCATTCTGTCTTTGACGATAAAGGAGTTTTGTGGTTCATGGTCACGTGTTTGAAACAAGGGAGGCTATTGGCTGAAACAAAAGGGTCCCAAATGAGCCCCCAGTTATTTGTCTTGTGACGTGTGATCTTTCAAGAAAATGAGGCATTTATGGACACAGTTTGAAATGAGCTCGGCGAAGCTATGAAGTAATTGGCTTAAATATTTTGGTTGTGAATTTGAAGGAAATTGGATACTTTTTTAATTTTTTAAAATCCGATTGGGTCTAAATAGTTCATTTGAAACACATCAAACGATTAAGGCGGCTGAAAAGTTTCTTCTAATCATTCCGGAGGAATAGGACCGTTTGAGTCCACTAATACGTGATTACATCATAAAAATAGTACAGGAAAACTAAAAGCTTTAAAAATATTTTTTCACGCTTATAGATGTTTTACTAACAAGATTTAACAACAACAGCAAAGAGTTTTACAAATATTTGAAAACTGTTCTCGTTCTGCACAAAACAACGCGTGACGATCCAGGTTAGAATTTGTCTTCAGCAACCCATGATAACTCACTCACACAATAACCCAGGGAGAGTAGTGACGTATGGTGATGGTGGTGGAATTAACGTCGTGCTTGAGAATATTTGGCTCATATGACGACGTGCATGCGTGTGTATGTGTGGATGCTTGTACTAGCCCAGACTTAAGCTGGTTTTATAGTGCTAGCCCACTGAGATACCATGCCGCAGTGAAGCATGAATACCCCACTCAGACACATTATACTGACTCCCAGCCGACCAGTCCTTGTTGTACCCATTAATGCCGAGCGCCAGGCAGGGACCAACAAGTACCATATTTTAACGTGTTTTGGTATGACGCGGTCGGGGATCGAACCCGCGACCTTCCGCTCTCCGGGCGGACGCTCTAACCACTACACCACGGAGGCGGTCAGTGACGTATGGTAAGAGTGGGTGTAATTCGTTAAAGTTAAAGTTTCATAATTATTCAGCTATATCGGTGACCTGCTCTCGTTCGATAACGATCAAATAGCTATAGTCAATTCCTGTCAGAGATGTGGCTATCTGAGCGAGATATAAATCAAAACAGCGAAACCGCTAACTTAGAGCTAGTGAGTGAGTTTAGTTTTACTCCACTTGTAGCAATATTCCAGAAATATCACAGCGGGGAACACCAGAAATGGGTTTCACACATTGTACCCGTGTGGGGAATCGAACTCGGGTCTTCACTGTGACGAGCAAACGTTTTAACCACTAGGCTACCTCGCCGCCCCTATATGACTTAATCTGTATATGAAAGTTCAACGTCCGAAATCCTTTCCACGAGGCTACATGGCAAGATGACTTTCCAACTTTCTTTATGTCCAATAGTCCAGGAGCTACACAGGGGCGGTGGGGTAGCCTTGTGGTTAAAGCGTTGGCTCGTCATGCCGAAGACCCGGGTTCCATTCCCCACATGGGCACAATGTGTTAAGCCCATTTCTGGTGTCCCCCCCGCCGTGATATTGCTGGAATATTGCTAAAAGCGGCGTAAATCTAAACTCAGTCAGTCAGTCAGTCCAGGAGCTACTGACTTTGGTATCTACATTTTACAACTTTTGATGCACAATCAACCATTCTCTTTCTGTACAGACTTCACAGAGTGTTATACGACTGAGAGACTGTTTGTTCAAGATTAGATCATTCTCGATCTTGATAAAGCTTTCAAAAGTTTTTGGCAAATATCGGGTGGAAATATATAAATTTCATCATCGCATCAGTGACAAAAGTAATGGTGAGAGTAATTCCTGGTTTTATAATAGAGATCCTCGTATATACTCAGGTGAACAATTGCCCTGCCTTCGCAAGTATTTATATATCTGGGAAATAGATATCGACCTATGTCGTACGACTGTTTGCTAAGCAAAAAGGGTAGCAGTATGCACAAGATTTGGTTCTTTTCTTGTTTAACACCGCACTCGGTAATATTTCAGCTATATGTCCCTGTCTGTAAATATTCGAGTCTGGACCAGACAGTCCAGTGATCAACAGCATGAGCATCGATCTACGCAACTGGGAACCGATGACATGTGTCAACCAAGTCAGCGAGCCTGACCACCCGATCCCGTTAGTCGCCTCTTACGACAAGCATGGGTTACTGAAGATCAATTCGAAGAAGGGCCTTCGGCGTGACGACCGAACGCTTGAACCACTAAGCTACAACACGCTTGATTTTCGACAGACACTATTTCAACAGAACCACAGTTAATGCCTGGTAGGATTTACTTGCGCAGACACGAGCTGTCATAAAATTTTTGACATCACAAATTTACACGTTCAATTTCAGATGTAGGCCTAAACGTGAAGATCTGGGTTAGAACTGATCTTCAGCAACCCTTGTCGTAGGAAATCGGGTGATCAGGCTCATGGACTTGGATGATGTATACATGTATCAACACTGTGTGGACAGATGCTCATGCTATCAATCACTGGATTATCTTACTCTGTTATTTTCAGACCGCCGTCATATAGTTGGAATATTGCTGAGTGTGGCGTTAGGGTTATCAAAGTTGTGTTTTGTTCCGTCTGTAATGTTTCGGGACTGTTGTAAGCTTGGCAAGGACAAACTTTATGAATGAACAACTTTTTTGTTGAAGTGATGCGACGTCTCGATTCAGATTCTTGTATCGCTGGTATGGTACAAGAATCTGCATCGGAACGCCACATCACTTCAATAAAACAGTTGTTCATCCATAAAGTTTGTTCTTATCTGGCTCTCCAACTTCTTCCAAAATGCCACTCAAAGATGTAAGACTAGTGACACGTTCTTAACGTTTCCATTTGTTTTTCTAAGTACAGTATTCAAGTGTATTCATTCCTTGGACAGGTTAATTTGTTTAGCAAACTAGAAACGTTAACAAACATTGAACCATAACTAAATATAGGGAAAAGAATACAATGCTAAAATAGCAATAACCTTGGGTTATTGACCTGACTTGCATATGCCCATACTAATTGTTGTTATGATTTCCCTTATGTCAGCCAGATCGATCATATTCCGTTTTTTATATTTCATATTTTCGTTAAAGTGGCAGCGGTTGTCTTCTTTAACTATAGAACTAAAGGATAACACTGCTTCTAAACTACCTTGTAGACAAAACTCATCATGTTGTGAATATCTAATTTCCCGTGTCAATATCAAGAGGTGTGCATTTCAATAGGTCAGTTTGACCAAGCACGTGTCCCATTGCTAGACAAACCAGTGCGGGATTGAGTGTCCTTTCTTGAAAAATAGAGTTATTAACACTGTAGCCGAGCTGACATCCCCTTGCAATACAATAACTTTGTAAATACTCCCCTCGAGTTGAGGTCAATGACAAACGCGCGGCGTGTCAATTTCACGCCAATTTCACTTGACCCAGGTATTAGGGGGTCACACTTTGTGACTAACTGGGCTAAACGAGTTATTGTCGCGTGTATTTATGCTACACATAATACAAAGCTGATGTGTCGGATATTTTCAAATATTAGACCTTCTTGAAACCTTTGAAGACGATGTCTATAACATGTCTATTTCATTGGCACGTGACCTGTCAAACGGAACTCGTGTGCCTCAACCCTCGTGGCACGTGCTGGTGATATGGACGCGATCCGAATGAAAGAAAATATCTTTCTACTTTTAAAACAAACACGACCTTTATATAGGAAATATGATAGTGTGATGGTAGAGTAAATGTACATTCTATTTTGACCTCATTTGTGCCATAATGTTAGATTATTCCACGCACGTGACTAAACAATTTTAGTCACAAAACACACTTTTCGCTCTTCAGTGGTATATTTTTTCCCATAATATTTAAGTTTTGGTTTTAACGTTTGTTTATAACCAACCCATTGTCAATGACAGTCACGCCACGTGTCAATTTCATGTCAATTTCGCATGACTTAGAAATATATAAGAACATATAATAATACAATATTCCAACATATTTTTATTATCTTAATTTGATATGGAATTAATAGAACAGCCCCGAAAAGGCACACAAACAAGTACGATCTCTGCGGAAAGAGTAAGTTGTACTTTGTATTCAGGAAAGTAATTTGTCAATATAATATTACCCGAAAATAGTTTTATCTTATCACCGGTTTTACTTTTTGGTGAATATTATAGTCTGTTTGCAGTGAAAACGTACCGATGAATTTAACTCTAAACAAAAAAGTAAATCGAATAAAGTGAAATCAAGATTGTGAATCCTCATAATTTTACCTTGCCAATTGAACATTTAAATCTCAGAATTTTATTCAACTTAGGATAAAAAGTGTTAAACAAACTATCATAGTTTCAAATCGCTATTATTGGTTTGTATTACAAGGGGGTATCTACTTTAAATGAAACACCGAGAACAAGTAGGGTTGGTCTAAGTTAACTCTCATTACGTACCGCACATGCATTTGTTTCACTGTTCCATCTACTGCTCTTACTCCCTTGTAATACAAACCAATAATAGCGATTTGAATCTATGATCGTTTGTTAAACTACTTTTACCCTAAGTTGAATAAAAATATGAGATTTAAATGTTCATTTGGCAAGGTAAGCTTATGAGGATTCGCAATCTTAATTTCACTTAATTTGATTTACTTTTAAAGTGATATTCATCGGTACGTTTTCACTGCAAACAGACTATACTTGTTTCACGAATACTATGTTTCACACAGTCCGATGAAGATTATGAACTTAAACTATTAAGTGTTTTCCTCAATAACGGTGATTAGAACATCACCCCTACCACATATCCCCCATCCTTGCCCCCCACACACCCACATTACACGACCTAGAATAGACCCCCAGTACTCCATGTGTTTCGTAAGAGCCGACTAAATGATTCACATTGTTACTATATGTAACTGGCTTATTGTGTGTGCTCATGCCCCTGACGGCGTATTTCGTCGCCCGTGACATCAGCTATCGATTTGCCTGGTCCCAATTCGATCATTTGGAATATCACTGACTGTGACGTAAAACACTATTCACTCACTCACTATTATATATGATCACAGCTAGCGAAGAGTAGCATCTACATATGCTTGGACATATATGCTCAGATATATATGCTCGTTGATTTGATTGGCATATTGGCATTGGCATTTTTCCCAGGTTTGTCAGCTCTGTCCTAACCTGTCTCACCCTCCCTGAAGCGCATGATTTCCCCTTCTTCCTAGCCCTCTCTGCAATGCTAAAGTCTAGATTTCCATCGGTTCAGGTCTGAATCTCCACCTCACTTGGGGCTAGTTTTCAATTTTAAAGGAATTGTTTGTTTCTTTTAAAAATTATACATATTCAGAGACTAAGCGTAAGTCTACTCTGTGTCCATGTTCGTGGGTTTCATCACATTACTTGGGGCTGTCTTCAAACGTTAAGATGATATCTCGCATAGTGTTCAACGCATAGTT
Organism: Haliotis rubra; assembly: GCF_003918875.1. Classification (NCBI taxonomy): domain Eukaryota; kingdom Metazoa; phylum Mollusca; class Gastropoda; order Lepetellida; family Haliotidae; genus Haliotis; species Haliotis rubra. The sequence goes on from NW_025767649.1 coordinate 342,417, forward strand.
GAAGAGATGACAAAGATTGTTAAGCCTGTCTTTTCCAACAGGTAGCAGCGCTAACAGTCAAGCACAATGCAATCGTCTTTAAATAATTAGAATAATGAGAATATTTATAACGCGCCTTTTCCAGGCTAGATATCCTGATCAAAGCGCACAATCTGATCATTATTACCCCGGATAGCCAAGCTGCCTGTTAGGCGCTAGAAGGTTAATAGTCTCATGACGTATTTCACCGGGTACCCATTTTCTGCTTGGTGAACAGAGGCAGTTTTTAACAAACTCACTTGCCTAAGATTGAAACCACATGCATCACGTTGTGGGGCAGGATTGAAGTCCTAGAAACTCTCAGGAGTCACATATGTTATATTTGGGATTACACTTTCTTAGTAAAGTACAAATTCTAGTACTTTTTGGATTGAGTCCCATCCGGGATTCGAACCCACACCCTCAGAGTCAGGCACCCAATCGCCAGCACACAAACTCAACCGCCTAACCCGCTCAGCCAGCGCGAGTTCCACTCAGGAGTCAAGCTGTCACACACGGTCACCCATCCAACAACTCTCTGCAAACAACGTTGCTTAACTTCATCTGATTTGTAACCTGAGCTGAATGCACAGCACCACCACCCACCACGGTAATATTTTATTAATCGGTTATATTTTCGGTAATAAATCTAGTGGAGTAGAAACGAAAATCACCCAGTGTTACCAAAGTGCCTGGAGAATATTCTTATAATTATTAAAACTGTCATTAATTTTCAAAGAGACTTTGACGTGATGTTGCTTAAATGGTACAGTATTGTATCACACACGGGATTTGAGTTGACAGTTATGAATGCCTCTGTAACCATGGCTATTCAAAGTATCGTAATTTTCAATAACGTTGGTTCTGAAAAAATAGAATATTTTGAAACTGTAGAATGTTTCTCTTTTTCTCTAGGATAGGACCGTAACTGTATTACAAACTGGAACTACAGATGTTATGACAGTGTAATGTTTACTTCATTTTGTGATATTTCCCTGAGCTGTAAACGCTTGCAAGCTGCATTGTTTAAAAAAGAATTATAATATTAACGGGAGTTAATATACAAAATAAACCAATCGAAAAATAAACACTATCCTATCTAGCCCCCAAAATAAAAAAGATAAAAAATAAACAACAAAAAACAGCAGATGTTGTTGTTTTAGACCACGCGACTGAGTCACATTTAATAACAAGTCGTCAATTTCGTCTTACATATCATTTGGTGTGAAGAAAACACCTCGCTTCATTAAACCCAGCGCTGGCATTTTTCCAATTGGAACAATTTTATGCAGATATGGACCCAATATTTTCCGTCAGATGTATTCGGAAGCCCCACGCTGTCTTCGTGCCATATGGGACTCGTCAATTTCAATGGTTTGATTGACAGGTAAACCTTGTCAACTCCGCTGGGAGTGCGCTTGTCGCTTGGCGATTATGCCACCCTCACCTTAGTGCGGCCTTTGATGACGCTTGATTGCAGGTGTGGAAGATGGAGGTAGAGGATGTTACATTAGTTGTGAACAAATCGACGTGTATGTTAGACATCAATTCTCTTTCCGTCATTGGACCGAAGTGTGAAAAATGAAAATATTCCATTTTCTTTGCTTGAATGGGTGAGCTGGTTTTAACGCCAGTGAATGGAAAGCTTTAACGCCACGCAATGGGAGATAAAATGGAAAAGGGTATAGGTGTGCGCATTATCGTTTACTGTTAGTTGTCCGTACAGGAATTATGTGTCTTGTGAGGGAAAAAAGAAACACACTTTCGCTTTCAACAGTGATGTGATAGTATCGTGCGTACAATAAAATACCTAAAATTTTAACAAATTACAAATTTCACATCATGCTACGCAAATTATTCTGTGTTCATTTTCACCAGCTGTCATAATGTGCTTGTCTATTTCATTTCCCAGTTAGTGAGTGAATGAGTTTAGTTTTACGCCGTACTCAGCAATATTGCAGCTGTATGGCGTCAGTCTGTAAATAATCGAGTCTGGACCACACAATCCAGTGATCAACAGCATGAGCATCGACCTATGCAATTGGGATACGATGACATGTGCCAACCAAGTCAGCGAGCCTGACCACCCGATCCTGTTAGTCGCCTCTTATGACAAGCATGGGTTACTGAAGATCAATTTTAACCCGGATCTTCACGGGTCGTCCCAATTAGAGGTGTATGCGGAAGTGACTGACTGACTGAGTTTGGTTTCACGCTGCTTACAGCAATATTCCAGCAACATCACGGCGGGGGACACCAGAAATGGGCTTCACACATTGTACCCATGTGGGGATTCGAACCCGGGTCTTCGGCGTGACGAGCCAACGCTTTAACCACTAGACTACCCCACCGCCCCTATGCGGAAGTGAGAACAAGTGTAGATATTACTCTCTGTACGACTGTTCTATTTACAATAAAGTCCTGAAATGATACAAGTCTTGAGGTGTTTTTTACTGGGATGCACGAGTATAAGTGTAGACAAACCTACAAATATATAAACAGTACGAACATGGGATTCGAACACAGAACCACAGGATAATAACACGCGAAGGGACATAACTCTCCAGCGGAGGGATACATGCTGGGAAGTGGTGGGAACATTTATGTAGGTAGACACATAACAACAATTAGATTTAACATATTTCTATACACATAGGCATTTCAGCCCTGGACGTACCGCATTGTCATACCGCTTAAACATTGACGTAAAAATTGTATGCAACTAACTGCATATGTACAGTCAATAGAAAACAGCTACTATTTATGGAGATGATGACAATCGACCCTTGGCAACTCATATTCATATTGAATATTCTAAAGGATGGTTCTAAAGGAAACACTGCAATGTATACACTCTTTACGATTGTTTTTAAAGTAGAAATTAATTTTGTTAGTACAAAAATGTTATTTATGTAATAGAGGTGGGGATGAAATAAACTTGTCGTTGTCGATTTCACATTTGTAGTTCACGCCAAACAGGCATTTCGTTGTCGATTTCACATCAGTAGTGCAAGCCAAATAGGCATTTCGTTGTCGATTTCACATTTCCTGAGAGGACAATTGTACCCTGTACTTTAAAGCCTCGAATTCTCTTTAGGTTGATATATTAGCATAAAAACAAAAAAATGAAACGAAGCCTTAAAGGTACAACGGCGTGGTAAAGAAAAGGAAAAGATGTCAATCCGGAGCGTCGCGATGTCAATTTCACCGCTAACGTGGTCAATAGCATAATGTCAATAGCTAACCAGTATTTATAATTACACGCTCGGTGATGCCGTTTTCTCTCTCATATGAAATAACAGGTATCTGCTATTGATCGTAAGGCACATTTGCCCTGTAGGAAAATTAAAGACACGAAATGACAAGCTTTGATCACATTATGCTCTTCAGAGATTTCGACCGCCGCTGATGATAATAATTTTTCCGTATTTTGAACTTGGTACTCGTCTCGTGTCGATTTCACCTTGCTCGCTTGACGAGGTATGACCCTAACTGTATGATTTCCGAGGTTAAAATATTGCTCAAATCTCTCCTGCTGGGAATTATTGACGTAGCATAAACACCATGTGGTTGAATCTAGACTTTGTGCATTAGGCAAGTACAGAAATGAAATTCCGGACGTGGGCATTGATTCATTTTCGACGTGGTCCCTTTGATCAATTCATGACTTGGAAACAGATGATGGCTTTGCGATCGCCCCTGCTGGCTTCTCGTAGTCTTTCGTGATATCAAATGATATCAGATATTCAATGATATCACCGTCGCGAATTTGAGAATCTTGCTATTATGAACACACCGAATGTGTTCCAGATATTTTGAACGCGATTTTATCCCCACTGTTGAGTTAAATTACTTTCCTTCCTGATATCATTATCAAATGATATCATCTTCCTGAATTCAAGCTGTTGAGACATTCCTACTATTATGAGCACACGGAATGTGTTCCGTATTTTCTTATAACACGTTTTTGTATTTTAACCATATGGTCTCTTCTCTTTTGGTAATGACATTGTTCAAATGACATTAAACCACTAAGACATTAAATGTCATGTATTCTGAAATGGTATCACAAATCACCACTTCAAGGGAATACCGAAGTTCGATCAATCGAACATCTGCTATTACGAAGTCACTACCTCAGTTTCTTTCAAATTGCTTGGTTGGCTGATTCAAACCACATCATAAAGGTAGGATGTAAAGTAATCGAGGCTGAACCAGACAGACAAGTGATTGACATCATGAGCACCGGTTTACACAATTGAGATAGGATGACATGCAACCATTCAAAGTCACCAAGCTTGACCACCTACAGTAATCTACGGTTATAACGAACTAATTTTAGTTCGTGTTAAAAGTAGATCGTTATGCGAATTTTGACAAAGATATATATGTACGACATCTGTAAAATCAGATCTGTTTAGAAAACAATACCTATCTTTGTACCTTTTATATTTCAAACGCATTGAAAATCTATATTTTATTGCAAAACACATTATTTAAAACGAACTCGTCCCCGATTTTTTACCCTTTGTACAAATATTGGGAGCGGAGATGCGATCGAAAATGAAATTGGTGTTCATTAGCGGTGAATCGATCGTAAACATTGTTTTAAGTCAACACTGATTGAGAAGACTGGCATGTATTTTAACCATTGTTTTAGATTCTTATTTGTTGTTGGTTTGTTTACCTTTTTTGGTCAAATATGTGAAAAAATGTTTGTTTCGTTGATACAGATACGTTTGGTGTTTTTCACATGAGTGGAGCGATATTTCTTTTTTGACAAGGCAGCCTGATGAACTGTATGTTTAACACGAGTTTAAGTGTGTCGTTATTTCCGCCTGAAAACACAAACAGTGTTTGTGAGAGATAAACAGCTTCCATTAAAAACACGTCGATAATATAGATGGTTAGCAAAACAAATATCATTGCCCCTCTTCTATGGTGTGTGGTTCATTGCTCAGGTTACAAATCAGTTGAAGTTAAACAGCGTTGGGATGGCGTTTGGCAGCGTGACTCCTGAGAGTTTCTAGGACTTCAGTCCTGTCCCACAACGAAGCATATGTGATACATGTGGTCTCACCTTAGACAAATGGGCTTGTTCAAAACAGCCTCTGTTCACCAGCAGAAAATGGGTACCCGGTGGGATAAGGCATGTGACTATTAACCTTCAAGGTAGCTTGGGTTATCAGGGATAATAATCATAAGATTATATTTGTTAGCGCTATGAGCATTCGCCTTGTGAATGAAGTTTAGCGAATTATAAATGTGCTTATTATTATTATTTTTTATTATTATCTGGTTTGGTATCACAGTGTCAGCTCGCAATGGCAAATGCATGGGTTCTATTCTAACTTCCTTCTCTTGAGTCCATTCTCGGTGTCGTTATTCTTCGAATGGGTGGATATATTGCCAAAGGCGATCTAAAAATCGAGCTGATACACGATTCTGTATGTTAACGGCAGCTGAAATCTTTGTGTTCTGTTGATCCGTGAACGAGTGGGTGTATTGGGTTCGACTCCGCTTTGATAATGCTTCTGATTAAAGTTGAAGAAAAGCCTGAAGTGATGCAAAGGTTCACATACTTCCCATCTCCATGAGCAGGGGTATGGAATGAGTGAGTGCGTTGGGTTTTACCCCACTTTTGCACTATTCCAGCAATATCACGGCGGGAGAAACGGGCTTCACACATTGTACCCATGCGGGGAATCGAATCCGGGTCTTCGGCATGACGAGCAAACGCTTTAACCACTAGACTACCGTACCTCACCGCCCCGCACCGGTATGGACAAACCAGGAATCATGATATTGCAAGACAGTTTGAACATTTCGCTATTTCATTTAGTTATTGAAAACTAAATAGTCCTGATAATTTTGCTGATAATTCGAAAATGTTGGTCGGAATTAAGTCGAATTAAGTTAAGAGGAGAGAAGTGTTGAATGATGTGGTTAAAACGTTCCCTGCTTGATCATAAGGGCCACAATTACGGGAACATTCGCTTTTAACAATTAGCGGGTTCGATTCCCAACATGGGTACAATATGTGAAGCCCATTTCGGGTGTCCCCGTCGTGATATTGCTGGAATATTGCTAAAAGCGGTGTAAAACTCAAATCACTCACTCACTTTAACAATTAGTTTGTTCCATATGTACTATAAGATGTGTGTTGAGTCGGTGAAGCCTTGGTTTCTGAGTGTTTCATGTACCAGACATTAGTGTTAATTGATAGATTCTACTTTACAGATAATGGTCACTTTACAGATATCACTTGTCACTTTACAGATAACTGTAACTTTCCAGATAACTGTCCTTTTACAGATATCATTTGTTACCTTACAGATAACTGTAACTTCAAAGATTACTGTCACTTTACAGAAAAACTGACACTTTACAGATAACGGTCATTTTACAGATAACTGTAACTTTACAGATAACTGTCACTTTACAGATATCACTTGTTACTTTACAGATAACTGTCACTTTACAGATATCACTTGTTACTTTACAGATAACTGTCACTTTACAGATATCACTTGTTACTTTACAGATAACTGTAACTTTACAGATAACTGTCACTTTACAGATATCACTTGTTACTTTACAGATAACTGTAACTTTACAGATAACTGTCACTTTACAGATATCACTTGTTACTTTACAGATAACTGTAACTTTACAGATAACTGTCACTTTACAGATAACTGTCACTTTACAGATATCACTTGTTACTTTACAGATAACTGTCACTTTACAGATATCACTTGTTACTTTACAGATAACTGTAACTTTACAGATAACTGTCACTTTACAGATATCACTTGTTACTTTACAGATAACTGTAACTTTAGAGATAACTGTCACTTTACAGATATCACTTGTTACTTTACAGATAACTGTAACTTTACAGATAACTGTCAATTTACAGATAACTGTCACTTTACAGATATCACTTGTTACTTTACAGATAACTGTAACTTTACAGATAACTGTCACTTTACAGATATCACTTGTTACTTTACAGATAACTGTAACTTTACAGATAACTGTCACTCTACAGATATCACTTGTTACTTTACAGATAGCTGTCACTTTACAGATAGCTGTCACTTTACAGATAACTGTCACTTTACAGATATCACTTGTTACCTTACAGATATCACTTGTTACCTTACAGATATTACATTTCAAATACTTGCCACTTGTGCCATGGGCCGAAAGCCACAGGACCTCTCTAAAATAGCAAGGGGTCCAGGTTTTAGGTGAACAGAAAAACAAATTATCAAATTATTCCATCTGGTATACTTGAAAATATTTGTTTGCTATGGAGCAACATGGTGTTGAATTATAAAGATAAAATCCTAACGTTTTGCTCGGTGCATGTATATTGAGTGTGAATGCACTCTGTAAATACTTCATATTTTTAACAGTAAAGGATTTTGAGAAATTGACTGCATCTCATGCAATGCATATTTGGTTACAAATCAGTCAGTTAAATCAATAGTGAGTAAGTGAGTTTAGTTTTACGCCGCACTCAGCAATATTCCAGATGTATGGCGGCCGTCTGTAAATAATCGAGTCTGGACAAGACATTCCAGTGATCAACAGCATGAGCATCGATCTGCGCCACTGGGAACCAATGACATGTGTCAACCAATCCAGCGATCACCCTATCCCGTTAGTCGCCTATCACGACAAGCATGGGTTACTGAAGATCAATATTCTAACCCGGACCTTCACGGGTAGTCAAATCAATAAAGTCAGCATTCTTTGCATAGAAAGTGTAATATACTCACTGTAAAAAGTAACTGTACATAACATAAAAATGCATAAAATAAAAGATATTTGAAAAAAGCCCAAAATAAACATATAGCAAAAGAACTTTGAAGAAATTTTATGTCATGTGGCACGTGCACTTTGTGTACAATGAACTTACTCATTTTTGTATGCCTTTTGACACATGAAGTTCACATACCTGATAATGAAAAAAATAAGAACGGTTGATTATTCTCCAGGCTCTGAATGTCGTGGAAAACTCGCTAATTTCAACCTAAACTGCGTGCACGTCATGCCACGGCTTACATAAAATCAGCGTTTCCACGCCGTAGCTATGCTGGAGACTGGAATGGCCCAAAATAAAGTCGCCAGACATTTTGGTGTCCATCGAAATACGATCTTATCTCTGAGATTTACCTCAGAGACACGACAGATTTGGCTCGGACCAGCCACCCGCTCGTCACTACATCAGCAAGACAACCACATTCGGCTGACCCATCTAAGGAATCGATTCCAGACTGCAAGTTTGACTGCTCGGACCATTCCTGGCTAACGTGCAATCAGTTCCATGACTACGGTACTGACTAAGGGGCGGTGGGGTAGCCTAGCGGTTAAAGCGTTGGCTCGTCACGCTGAAGACCCGGGTTCGATTCCCCACATGGGTACATTGCGTGAAGCCCATTTCTGGTGTCCCCCGCCGTGATGTTGCTGGAATATTGCTAAAAGCGGCGTAAAATCATACTCATTCACTACTGACTGAGGGAGCACAATATCCGGCCCTGACGGCCTGCAATACGTCAAATTTGCTCAAACGTCACCGACAGGCATCTACGGTACAGGAGACAAGATTGGGATGGTGCTTTGTTCACTGACGAGTGGAGATTTCATTCGGACATCTCAGATAGCAGGGCAAGGGTGTACAGACGGTGAGGTGAACGGAATGCTGACGCGCGCGTTGTTTAACGTCGACAGTTTGGTGGCATAGCGTTAAGATATGGGGAGACATCACATCACATGGTCGGAGACATCTTGTCAATGTCACTGGCAATCTGGCAGGTCTGCTATACAGGGATGAGATCTGTGGACCTCATTCAAGGACGAGACCCCGGAAGTGGTCACACTTCGGAAGGAATGAGTAAAACCTAAAATGAGGACAACATGGGAATACACCGAAATGTCGCTCACATTGATAATAAAGAAGTTGTATATCCATAGAACTCTCCCATTGTTCAGTACAGTGTTTACTGATGAAAACGAAGATAAATAAATTTTACACAAGTACTAAATTTTTAGTCCCAGTCTCACACATGATTCACTGATAAAATATCCAAATGTCAGCAAGATTATATACAAACTGCATACATTCGAAAATTATATTTCACAAACAAACATGAAACACGCTTGACTGTAAGCAGTCGTCAAGGCGGCATTTACTTATGATTAAGGCTATAATTACAACAATACCTATTAAACAACTTTTTTGTTTTTTTAGCAATATTCCAGCAACATCACGGCGGAGCACCAGAAATGCACTTCACACATTGTACCCATGTGGGGAATCGAACCCGGGTCTTCGGGTGACGAGCGAACGCTTTTTCCACTTTGCCAGCCCACCGCGGACGTGACAGTGAAATTCCACAGTACACCCCATTTCAGATGATGGTTGAGGATGAGATTGGCGTGTTTTATCAAGCGGTTTATATTAAAAACTGGATTGATCGAGTAGTTAGTCTTGGTGGATCGGGTGGTCAGACTATGTGGATTGGTTAGACAGGCTTGGTGGGTCGGGTGGTTTAGAGAGTTTGGATCGGGTGGTCAGGCTATGTGGATAGGTTGGACAGGCTTGGTGGTTCGGGTGGTTTAGAGAGTTTGGATCGGATGGTCAGACTATGTGAATTGGTTGGACAGGCTTGGTGGGTCGGGTGGTTTAGAGAGTTTTGATCGGGTGGTCAGACTAGGTGAATTGGTTGGACAGGCTTGGTGGGTCGGGTGGTTTAGAGAGTTTGAATTGGTTGTTCAGACTATGTGGATTAGTTGGACAGGCTTGGTGGGTCGGGTGGTTTAGAGAGTTTGGATCGGGTGGTCAGACTGTGAATTGGTTGGACAGGCTTGGTTGATTGCGACTCAACAATCTGGACGGTTGCTCTTAATATTAATCACTATTTTGTCGGACTTGACTCGATTATACACAGGTCCTTTATTTTTCTTGAATATATCAGTACACGGAGTTCAAAAACAAACTAACAAAACGGAGGGTCGGTATCATGCTCCTACAGTATTGGAGAAAACAGCTCTGTGGCTACGATGCATATTTTATGTCCGCTTCTGTTACAAATACGAGAATTTGACCAGGAAGTCTTTGACGATCGGATGTTCAGTAACTGTCAAACATCCATTTTCCGCTCCACCTATTTACCTTCCTGAACTCATAATAAAAGAGGACGTGCAACTGCTGCAACTGCGGGATTTCAGACCATTACATAAAACGTCACTGTGACGTTATTCCCTTGGCTGATCAACGTTAGATGACGTTAACACGAAGACATGTTGCTTGTTGTTTTACGCCGCACTCGAAATGGTCCAACTATATAAACAAAATGTAACAGAGCATCCAGTGATTGATATAATGAGCATTGATCTACGCACGACACAACAGTGTTTGACTGCAGCCAACTGTCGAGTAATATCCCCGTCACTCTAGCCTAAGGTGTCCACGTCTGTTTGTTTGTTTGTTGTTTTACGCCGCACTCAGCAATATTTCAGCTATATGGCGGCGGTCTGTAGATAATCAAGACTGGACCAGACAATCCACTGATCAACATCTTGAGCATCAATCTACGCAATTGGGATACGATGACATGTGTCAACCGAGTCAGCGAGGCTGACCACCCGATCCCGTTAGTCGCTTTTTACGACAAGGACGGGTTACTGAAGACCAATTCTGACATATCTAACCCATCATAATATCCATCAATAAGTACGATAGGACCATCAACAAGAGCGTCAAGACCCAAAACTACCTGGTCCTATGTATTCCACTTCTAAATGCCCTTCAAAGATTTAATTCTAATCCGGATCTTCACGGGTACATCTGAGGTAAAATCAAGAATGCTCCTTCTTCGGAGATTTCCAAAGCGTCATATGACACTTGCTCGAAAGATGTTTGATCAGTTTTACAACATTCGTAGCTTTCAAAATATTTCATGGCTGATATTTTCGCCATTTAATGAAGTTCGATGCACGTCCCTATATACGTGGATTGACAGGGATAATTGTGTTTTCGAGATTGTCTCTGCCTTTGCATGTGTTTGTGATCGGGGCAGAATACGCTCAAGCTTGTTTTCATCACTAATTGGCATTGATTCATCAACACATGCGGAGTCGTACCATGGATGTACAATGGAAAGACTTACTTGTCGCAACATTCCAGCTATATCCCTTGGGTATGCATAAACTCAAATCGAGTGGTCGATATCATGAGCAAACCAAATCGAAACTCTTACTACTCGATACATTTAAACAGTGATTGATTTTATTTCGATATTATGGCCTCGGGCCCAAGTACAGTTATATAACGAAGGCGCTAATTATACTGCAAAGTAGGTGAAAATATCAAAAGAACTGACGTGTTCACAAAACAATATTTTAATCCAGAAGCTACCTTAACAAGATGTCACAAAAAATAATTGTTCACATTGTCTTAAAAGTGGGTTGATGTTTGTCACCTGCTGTCAATAAAAACCTGAGTACTTTGGGTGAGTGAGTATGGTGTTACGCCGCTTTCAGCAATATTCCAGCAATATCACGATGGGGGACACCAGAAATGGACTTCTCACTTTGAACCCGGGCAGGGAATCGAACCCGGGTCTTTGGCGTGACGAGCGAACGCTTTAACCACAATGCTACCCCACCGCCCCTCAATTTTTTCAGGAGGTGACAGACAAACAAAATGTCAAACAAAATTGTTCTTCAGATGAATCAAAATCTGTTTGGTATACGAGGATAATAGATAATGCTTTAAATACCGCGAACAAGTGACTTAGTCTTCTGAAGTGAGTGAGTGAGTTTAGCTTGAGAGGGGCGTTCACCACAGCTCACTCACCAACTCTAATGTTGCAATGTGAGTGAATGCGATTAGTTTTACGCCGCTTTTAGCAATATTCCAGGAATATGTAGGCGGGGGACACCATATATGGGCTTCACACATTGTACCCATGTGGGGGACCCGGTCTTCGGCGTGACAAGCAAACGCTTTAACCACTAGGCTACCCCACCGCCCCTAGTCTTCCGTTGACAGACCCTGCCTGAGATATACAATTTCACGAGCAGGTAACTCAGATGTGGACAAAAGAGCCTTTATCGCCTTGCCATTTCCGTCCTCTGGCACCAGATCGATAGCTTTACATCCATCTGAATCCTTTATGTCTCTGTCGGCTCCCTTGTCAAGGATTCGCTTGAGAAACGTTACATTGTCAAAATAAGCCGCCAAATGAAGAGGTGTCTTCCCTTCGTGATTTCTTTGATTCATTTTTGAAGTTCTATCAATCAAAGTCATCATATGGTCCTCGAAGAGGCTCCACAATCCTGAATCCAATGCCAGATGCAATGGAGTGTTGCCCTCGCTATTACACAAATCTGCATCAACGTTAGCTTTGAATAAGAACTTCACTACCTCATCGTGATCGGAGTAGCGGATGAATACCGCATGTAGATATGTGTCGCCATGCTTGTCCCTGTCCCTTATACTTAGCCCCCTTTCTACCAGGAACTCCACCACCTCTGCATCACCTCTCTGCACTGCTGGATACAGCGCCGTTCTTCCATCCTCGTCTCTTGTATCGATTGGCACCTTCACAGTGTCCACCAGGAACTGCACCTTTTCCATTGTTTCATTGACGGAACAGCAAGCGTAGTGAAGCACTGACCATCCGTCAACATCAACTGTCGGCTTAGCATGCATTTGATGCAGATATTTCAGTATGTCCAGCTCCCCAGATTCTGCTGCACGGTGATACGCTGTGACGCCGCGCTCATCTCGCTGATCAACATTGCATCCTTTGTTGCATAAACATTTAAGAACATCAACGCTGCTGAAAAGGGCCACCGTGTGTAGAGCTGATCTCCCATCTTCATCTGTTGCATTAATGTCACATTTAGCAGCTACCAGCTTCTTAACTATGTCAAGCCTCTCAGCACCCATTAACGGGGTTCTGGAATCCGGTGTACGTTTGTCTACAAGGGCTCCAGCTTCAAGAAGAGCTGTTACACATTCAACTGAACCATTCGTCCCAGCAGCTCTGTGAAGAGGCGTTAAGCCCTTATCATCTTCCATGTTGACATCAGCTCCTTTCCGTATCAGCATCTTCACAGTGTCGACGTTGCCGTGTTCGGCCGCTTTAGTCAGAGGAGTATATCCGTATCCTGCTGATCTATTCAGTGTTTCACGGAGCGATGGAACACCCCCTATGCTATCACCAAAGTCATCAAGAAAATTCAGCAATAATTGAGTCTTCAGACAGCTGTCTCTAATCGATGCGGCTGCTGAATCGAAACAATCTGCAATGCCTTCATAGATTCCTTCTGTAATGGTAATATGTTCAAGGATGACTCGGACACACTCACTACCGCCATAAACACACGCTGTCTGCAGACAGTCCTTCCAGTGATACATGTCCGTATCGTACAGAGAGTATTTGTCAAGAGCTATCTTCAGAGCTACTGGATAGGCATGTCCTGCACACCTTGAGGTCAACTGAGCTACTTTCTTCTTGTCCTGGATAGGACTGAACAGTACTTGGAATACCTCCTCAAGGCTCCCTCGTCTCTCCTCCATCCATTCTGGATAGTTATACTCCTTGTTGAATCTCATTTCACCGAACAACCCCATAAGACATCGATAGCAAAGTTCCTGGACTCCGTCCGTCGACGTGTCTATGATTTTCCTGATCAGGCTCACGTTGCCATTTAGAGACGCCAAGAAAAGCATGTCCTTTCTATCTTGGAAATCCAACGATGAAATCAAATCAAGCAATCGGGCTGATGTAGCTGCATCAACGCTTTGGGAGGCTGAAAGAGCCTTCACACACGTCTCATCCAAAACAATCCCTCTGTCTAGCAGCATGTTAATAATATCATTTTGGCTTTGGTAGTTGGCGCAAATCATTACCTCTCTCAAAACAGCTTCTGGAATATTTGAGGTTTTCAACAGAACATATTTTGCCAATGAGCCTTGCTTCATCACCATGTGTGAAAGGAGAAATGTATACGTGAACACAACATGAAGATCGAGCATATTACTTATGTCTGGATAGTAAGAGATGCTAGATGCAGTCGCTTCTCTTTTTCCAATGTCTTCACAAACGTCTTGTTCCAATTTTGTCTCCAGGTATGGTCGAAAGTCTTCGTCAAGTAACGAGGGGTGATTCAGGATCTCACTTCCATCGTTTGACAGAAGGATGTTTGTAATTCTGTCAGCAAGGATCTCGAAGTATTCTTTTGTCAAGCAAATCACAACACCCTCTTCTTCAGTCTCCTTACTTTGTGTCCTCACCAGCTCAACGAGCATTTGTGCAGGACAAATTTTGATGCACATTTCTGGGTCCTCCCCAGCCAGATCAAGGAAAACTGCATCGTATATTGACTGATGCTGGAATTCAAAACCATTTTGTGTGCTTAGGAGATAAACACCAGAGAGAGTAGCAGCTTTACTTGCGATCTGGCCATACCCTGGAGGACCTGGAATATCACAGAATGTGGACAAATCCGCTACAACGTCACTGAAGTTTCTATCTCTTCTTGATTTCAAGAGTTTGTGGTCAAGGAACCCTTTTTGAATCATCACAAGTAATAACACAAAGTAGCTCAGTGGCTCACTTTCCTTCAAACAGTCAAGGATTTCTTTGACACAAACTTGGGGGCTGCGGAAGAAGCTGACAGCTCTTGATGCTGGAAGTTTGTTTGATGCAAAAAATGCACAACACTGGGGAAAACCAAGAGATGTCTTCATCTCTGCAATTTGTTTCATGTCTTCCTCTGATAGCCTTACCTTCCTCCCGAAATATATCTCCATGATTTTCTGTTTCTCTGAAACCCTGAGTGAGAACTCGCCGTCATCCAGAGTGACGCATTTGATCCTTTTAAACAGTTCGTGTGTCTTCATCCTCTTCTCACACTGTGCACTGATCTCTGGCCTCGAGGTCAACACCAGGAAGATGTTGCCAAGCTCTACTACAGCGTTCATGATTTTCAGCACCTTACTCCAATCATCTACCTGGGATTGAAACAGGTTGGAGGATCCAAATATATCGTCAATGAGCACCACATATTGTCCTTTAGACTTCCCCACCGGAACGTCTTTCCACTGTTGGGGAAAGGACAGTAACAAAGGTATTCTTCCTGTGTCTTTTTCAATCTGCAACAAAAGACTGAGAGCAACCCTAGATTTCCCTGTACCACTTCTTCCTTTGATGAACACACATCCAGTGTTTTTCAGATGCTTCAAAGCTGTCCTTTCTGCATAGGTTGATACATGTTTGTCAGGATCCTCACGTTTCATCAGCATTTCTGTCGCATCTGGAAATAGAATAAAAATATTCTAAGATCGTCCTAAACAGTTTTGTTGTGACCATCTCATCCAGCGAGTTATTTTTTGCTGATGGATCGGGCTTAGAAAAGATCCCTAACCTTCAATTGGATGTATTTTGGTTCACTCTGACCTTTTATCTCTAAGCACATGTGCAGCAGTGAATGTGCAGCAGCTTGAGGTCCTACAGTCTATGGTGCTGCTTCTGATGAGCCGTTGGCCAGCTTGTATCAGCTAGGCGTTGATTGGGATCCCTGGTTCGGCCCCATGATGATACTGACTGTTTATGAAGTGTAGCTGAGCACTGGCATGCAGCAATTTAACAGCGGTGTAAAACCCAAGCCACTCAAATATCCAATGAATGATGTTGTGATTTATAATATACATATACTTACCTATGATGTTCTGCAGTGGGTAGTTTGGCGTAACTGAAACATAATTAAATCAAATAATCTACTGGAGCATTGCGTCACTGTATATGTTAAAATATGGTACTTGTTGGTCCCTGCCTGGTGCTCGGCATTAATGGGTACAACAAGGACTGGTCGGCTCGGCGTCAGTATAATGTGTCTGAGTGGGGTATTCATGCTTCACTTCGGCATGGTATCTCAGTGGGCTAGCACTATAAAACCAGTTTAAGTCTGGGCTAGTACAAGCAGCCGCACATACACATACACACGCATGCACGTCGTCATATGAGCGAAATATTCTCAAGCACGACGTAAAACCCAATTTCACCTCACCTCACCTCACCTCACATTGCAACATTAGAGTTAGTGAGTGTAACGCTGGGTTTAACGCCCTTCTCAAGGACATTTATGCAATATCAGGGAAGCCCCCACAGGCATCAGCGAATGCTGTTCTGGCATACGGAGGATCATTATCAACATCCTGTCGGGACGCAACTCGTAATGGCGAAGTAGCAATCCATCAACCATTGAACATTAGGTTTAGGCTTTCACGTTATAATTTCTATCTGCAATGAACAGAATGATTTACGCTTGACCATAATCCCGAGTTTACACATGTAAAACAAACGCGAATGCACTCAATGCAGTATTCAAAGGATCAGTACTTGAGATGAGTGCGAGAAGCGTGGTGAAAAGGGAGAGAACTCTGACATTACCACTGATCGTCTGCTGCACTGTGACAGACGAGTCTTGGATGTTGTAAATGGATTTGCCATCAGAGAAGACCGCCGGCGAGTGGAGCTGTATGTTGTTAACTGGAACATCAAAGGTTGTAAGCAAACAAATGGTATTTATAATACTCAATCTTGTGAATAAAGTATTTAAATAAATGTAGTCTCTATACCCTCCGGACTTATTGTGACGCGATATGGCTGAAATAATGCCGATGCAACGTAACATTTTAACTCACTCACCACTCACTCACTCTGACTCCCGTCTCCCCGACTATCTCACTCCCCTCGCCCCGTCTATCTAACTCCCGGCTCCCCGATTATCTGACTCCTAGTCCCGTCTATCGGACGCCCCTCGCCCCGTCAATTTGACTCAACTCGCCCCGTCTATCTGACTCCCATCTCCCCGTCTATCTGACGCCCCTCGGCCCGTGTATCTGACTCATCTCGCCCCGTATATCTGACTCCCTTCGCCCTGTCTATATGACACCCCTCGCCCTGTCTATCTGACTCCCCTCGTCCATCCTATCTCACCCCCCTCATCCCGTCTATCTGACGCCCCTCGTCCCGTCCCGACTCCAATCGCCCCGACAAACTGAAGCTACTCGCCCCGACAAAATGACTCCCTTCGCTCCGACCACCTGACTCCCCTCGCCCCGACAAAATGACACCCCTCGCCCTGTCTATCTGACTCCCCTCGTCCATCCTATCTCACTCCCCTCGTCCCGTCTATATGACTCTCCTCGCCCCGACTGACTCCCCTCGCTCCTACAAACTGAAGCTACTCGCCCCGTCCATCTGCAAACCGAAACATGAGTCTCATTAACCTGTTCAGACAATGACCTACTTTTCCGCCGATCCGAATTTTCTCGTGTGAAAGTGAAAATAGACATCACAAACAACTATGGTTACACTGATCTCCAATTCGTTGTTTCATAAGAAAGTGGTATTTACAAATGAATAACCTCGTATTTCTATATTTTATGGCGAGGTGTAGGCAGCATGACATTAACTAAGACGTCACAGACTGCCCCAGTTTGATGAGGTCGTAAAATAATCCACAATGCATCTGGCCCATTGGTTACACCTGTTATGTGTTTCGTGCACCTATTCAGTGTAGTTCTGTATCGCACAATGTGATTGATAGAATATCAAGTCCGTACAAGATCGCCAAACTTTTCTAGCGGCAGAGCCTCGTTTTGAGATTTCCACGATTTCCAGGCTTCTGTTTGTCAGTGCTCGTTATACGACAGTGCACGCTGCACTGCATGTTTGCAAGGATTATAAAGAGCGTAGCGTTGCAATATACAAGTGCTAAGAAAGTATCAAATAATCCTGATTAATATTTATGTATCCAGTTAAATGAATGGGTCTCAAAATTCAGGACTGTTATTGTACTAAGTTGCGCAATAGGATGGAACCCAGTCAACAGGAAACGAGACTGTTGTGGAATCAATGTTTTGACTTTCACCCCTCGCTTCGTTCACACAACCCCACCTACCTGACCCACCAGTCCCATCCACCTGACTCCCCTCAGATAATGCTTCTGCTAGGGCAGGTACGACTTACCCGGATACCCGGGACGGGTGTGGTAATGAATTGAACCCGGGTACCCGTCTCAACACACGGACCCGTTATATTCACGTGACTAATAGATTAAACAACGTAATATGTTATTCTTTCATGATTAAAAGGTTGTATTGTCTCTGAAGATTTAGACATAATTACAGTCACTTCTTTTGAATATAATACCTGGTTAAGAATAGAAAAACTCGAAATTTTAGCCTCGGAGCTGAAGAATATATAGCCATTTCTTGCAAATTTGATGTCAGGAATTAACATAATGGGTAACCGGGTAGGGCAGGGTAATAGGGATGGGGAACCCAGATAGAAAATTTGGACTCGTCCTAGCCCCAGCTCCTACCACTAACACTGCCCTCTACATCCACGAGGGCAGTGGGGTAGCCTAGTGGTTAAAGCGTTGGCTCGTCACGACGAAGACCCAGGTTCGAATCCCCACGTGGGTACAATGTGTGTAGCCCATTTCTGGTGTTCCCCGCCTTGATGTTGGAATATTGCTAAAAGCGGCGTAAAACCAAACTCAGTCAGTCAGTCCACATCCACGAACACCTGTCTCTCCATACTATAATCATCGCTACCTTCCTCCCCTCTTCGCTGACAATGGTATTCCCCTCGCCCCTTCATTTCCGGGGAAATGTTCCCAAACAACCGTAACTTGATCCTAATAATTACAATGTGTCTAGAGCAAAAATACTGGTCCAAAAAACTTCAGACATTCTTCTTGTTATGTACACTCGGCCATAACCCAGCCCCACAGCCGTGATCTCGGAACGGCTGTGACCCAGCCCCACCACCTCTCAGCGATCTCGACTGAAACTCAAATATATCCACAACTGACCTGAATCCGCACTGCGTGTGGTCACAGCGGACAGCTGACCTACAGGGACAGTACCAGCCTCAACCATCGCCATAACACCTGACTTTGTACCCGCCGACATATCTGACTGGCTGTGGGAACGTCGTCAGTTCACTGGAAATACCGATCTTTCTGTTTTCACTGCCCGTCTGCCACAGACGGCCATGGGCGCAATTTTAACAAAACCCGCGTAGCAACGACTGATAAGGCCCTGTCGAAACAGTTTTGTTTACGAAAGCTATTTTTACAGTTTTGAGAGGGAAATATTTTGGTTACAAATTTAGAACTTTTGTTCTGCGGATCGAAGTATACATGGAGACGTCTATCGATAATCACAACAGGTTGAACTCCGATTCTGACATTGGGGAATCTGCTGCGAAAACGAATATGTGAGTAATGGAAGAAATAAAAACAAATAAGTAGGGGTAGCCTAGTGGGCAAAGTGTCCGCTCGTCACGCTGGAGACCCGGGCTCGTTCCCCCCGCGTCCCCGCCCTTGTTATTGCTGGAATATTGCTAAAAGCGGCGTCTGTCTCACTCACTCACTCCTGGAACGAACTAGAAACAAGCTGTTCATCTGAACATGCCTAGGTTGTGGCGACACAACTATATCTGAAACTGCACTTCGAGTAGATTCCGGGGCAAAGTCCCAGGCTTCACGTGATGCATTACCAGCAAGCGGACATGTGGATGTGTCCTGCATGGCCTGTCCGCGAGTGTATCTTCGTACCCACATGGCATGCCGGTTACTCATGAGATCTAAAACTAGTTTGTTTGACCCAAGTTCGAATCTTAACAGTTGTCGCGATATCGGTGGACTAATTATGATAACGATGATGATGATTACGATAACGTGGCTTTTGGTGTTGTTGTTGATGCTGCTGCTGCTGCTGCTGATGGTGATGACGACAAAAAAAAGAAGAAGAAAAGAAATGGTTTTACCCCGTTTTTGCAGGATTTAGTCAATATTCCTACATGTTTTCTTACTTAGAAAAGACCATTATGTTCCTTCACATTGAACTGATAATTTAAGCTTTTTCAACGTGAATGCAGGATATGTACTTCACTGCTCCTAAACAAGAATGACGTTTATTTCTTTTGTTTACTTTTTCTGACAAAGTAATATTACGATAATTTGAGCAGATGCTCAATTTGGAAAATGTTGGAGTACATTTCGAAAGTGTGTCATAGTGATGAGCCTGTATCTGTCTACGTTCTAAAATCAACCTGCTCTGGTACTTTGCCTCTGATTTTTCAACAGATATAATATTATGGCTTTTGTTCAATTGCGCAGTTATGATAAGCACGCAACGAAAGTAGCCACGCTCGTTTTGTTAAAACTGCGCCAGTATCATGCCACTTTGTTGTCGCTGTGAACACATGCGTATGATATATTGGATATTGTGTTATCAATGACAGTATAAAAATACCACAGTTTAATTACACCTGTTTCGATTTTGGAGGTCACCCGTACTAAATATTTGGCACTTGAGTGTTGGAAGATCATTTAAGCCACAATCCGGAAAAAACCCAACCAGTGAATATACGATGGTGGCTGGTCATGAATGCAAAGTCACGATTATCAGATTCTGTTCCGTGTGCAGGAGATGTTTCTAGAAATAAACTAGTTTCAGAAACAGAAAGAAAAGAATATTTCCCCTCCAACATTGGACATAAACCTTTGCGTGTGTGAAGTCATTCACACAATGTATATATCGACAGAACGTAGCCAGTCATGTACCAATACTGCTTAGAAAGTACTGAAAACTAAATGGTACATATGGCCTATAATCACTGATTAAGGCACTAAACATTAGGGGTGGGTATTGCAGAGAATTTTCATATTGCGATATATTGCGATGCTGAAACATATATTGCGATATGTATTGCAATATATCGCAAGGATTATTTTTTTAACAAAAACTACTTATAATCGAGTTAATGCTTGATTATAAGCAAAAACCACAACAAAATCACTATGATTGATTAACCGTTTATAAAAACTTTTAATCATGACAAAAGAAAAATTTAATTAACATTTGGCACTAATGAAACAGGGAAAAGAACAATTAAAAAAACGGAAATATCCGAAGATTTCCGAGTGTTACGAAGTTTTCGGAATGCATGTCAAAATACCGGTTTTCGATCAGGGTATCGCAATACGTATCGTTTTCATGTCTGAACCGGTAAATACCGGTAAACCGGTTATATTGGGCAGCCCTACTAAACATGATTCATTCCAATATATTCACACTGTATATGCCTTTCTAAATGGTGTAATCTGAGAAAATGTAAAAAGGGTGAAGCATATTGAGATTTGAAGTCTTATTAACAACTGACACATCCATCCGAGCAGACCTATCGAGGATCTCAAGTAGAGAACGTATTGCTTATTGAGTCAGTGGGTTAGGACACATGGCGTTCCTCGCTAGTCACGCCGACGACAACCGGGTTCGAACCCGCTACTGTAAAGCCCATTTCTGTTTTCCCTGCCGTGGTAGTGCTGATATATTGTTAAAAGTGGTACCCCTCTCACAAACATATAAGATAATCCTTAATTCCAAATATTTCCTGTTCACCAATTTATGAAGGCTTCCTACATTCCGACTCTGCTCGCCACATTAATCAGGTGAGGATATTTAAGTTTTAGGACATGTAACTCATAACGTCCCCGATCCGATGCTGCTCGTGCTTGAAGACTTAATCTTCCTCAAAATCAGAGATCTCTTTACAATGTACCACATCAAAAAGAAGAGCGCCGAGGTGGTCGAGGGCTGGTTGTAACTTTGTGTTTATAATGATTTGTATGTTTGTCTGTTGCCTACAGCCGTACACAGAAATATTCCACCTATTCATTTTAACACTTCATATTTACCCGTTTTCACGAGAGTTTCAGTGGTCATTTAATAAACTTTCAGGACAAAAGGGGAGGTGCGCACCCTGCACATATATTCTGTCTGGACCAGACAATCAAGTGATTGACAGCATGAACATCGATCTACGCAACTGGAATACGGTGACATGTGTCAACCAAGTCAGCGAACCCGACAACCCGATCCCGTTGGTCGTCTCTTAGTGAGCCACCCGTGAAGATCCGGGTTAGAGGTGAGGTGAGGTGAGGTGAGGTGAGGTGAGGTGAGGTGAGGTGAAATTGGGTTTAACGTCGTACTTGAGAATATTTCGCTCATATGACGACGTGCATGTGCGTGTATGTGTATGTGCGGCTTCTTGTACTAGCCCAGACTTAAGCTGGTTTTATACTGCTAGCCCACTGAGATACCATGCCGCAGTGAAGCATGAATACCCCACTCAGACACATTATACTGACTCCGAGCCGACCAGTCCTTGTTGTACCCATTAATGCCGAACGCCAGGCAGGGACCAACAAGTACCATATTTTAACGTCTTTTGGTATGACGCGGTCGGGGATCGAAGCCGCGACCTTCCGCTCTCCGGGCGGACGCTCTAACCACTACACCACGGAGGCAGTCCCGGGTTAGAATTGATCTTCAGTGAGTGAGTGAGTGAGTTAGAATTTAACGTCACCTCGGCAATATTTCAGCCATATAGTGACTGATCTTCAGTAACCGGCCAAGCTTTTCGCAAGAGGCGACTAACGGGATCGGGTGGTCAGGCTCGCTGACTTGGTTGGCACATGCCATATGTTCCCAGTTGCGCAGATCGATGCTCATGCTATTGATCACTGGATTGATTGACTCGATTATTTCCAGACCGCCGCCATATAGCTGGAATATTGCTGAGTGCGGCGTAAAACTAAACTCACTCACTCACTCTTAGTGAGTCTGCTGAAGACCAATTCTGTATATGTGATGTGGATCGCTTTTCTTGACTCGAATATTTACAGACAAACGTTATATATATGGAATATTGCTGTGTGCTGCGTCAAACAAAAAACACCCAACAAACAAACAAACAAACACACAAAAGCATTTGCTCACACTGACCTTTTGACGGAAGTAACGAGTGGTTTGACAAAGCAGATCAGATTGAATGGGGGGCCCTTCTAGACACCATGTGGAACTTGACGAAATTCCTCGATTTCCCCGCCCATGACCACCTTGTGTCCTTAATAAAGAACGAGACCCGTGACGATCAGGGTTAGAATGGGTCTTCAGTGAATGAGTATGGTTTTACGCCGCGTTCAGCCATATTTCAGCAATATCACGGCGGAGGGCATCAGAAATGGGCTTCACACATTGTACCCATGTTGGGAATTGAACCCGGGTCTTCGGCGTGACGAGCGAACGTTTTAACCACTGGGCTACCCCACCGCCCCTTGACGATTGTGGCAAAGGACATATGATGTTTCATTATACAAAGCTGTGTGTTTACAACTGATAGTAAATAAAAGCTTTCCTTGCCTAGAAGCCTATCTAAGTTTGTTTACTTTATGTCTTTCCGCTGTAACGTAATAGATCCTTGTGTTGTTAGTACGGTTCGATTTCCTTGTTTCTTTCTTATCTGTTTGACTAACTGACACTTTGAATTCAACAGCTTGTACTGAATACTGTTTGAAAAAAAACCCCACTGCAATATTACACGGCTAGAGTGGGCGCGATTCTAACAAAACGAGCGTAACCACGGTCTTATTTTTGAGCCCCATTTTGTTCCAGTCAGTTCCGTAAAATCTGAATTCAGTTCCGTTTTGGTAGCAGGGAAATTCGAAAGTAGTTGTTAAAAGAAATCCGCCCCATAGTGGTATGGTATGCTGCTGGTATGGTACGGTATGCTGCTGGTATGGTATGGTATGCTGCTGGTATGGTATGGTATGGTATAGTATGGTATGCTGTAACTGGTAATGGAGGTAAGCAAAGAATCATGTCATTTATCCACTTATAGGTACTGCATCTGCGAAACACACATTTGTCCTATATGAGATTGATTGATTGAATGAATGATAGATTCATTGATGGATGGATTGATTGATTGTGTGTTTGAGGTTTTACACCCGTCTTAGCAGCAATATTCCAGCAATATAACGACGGACGGGGGACGCAAAAATGACTTCACACATTGTACCCAGATAGGGAATTGAACCAGGTTAAACCGCCACCATGATGCAGGTTTATCGCAGTTTTGGACAATTTCCAGCTATGAGGGTGCCAACTTGATGGGGCAGGGAACCA
Source organism: Haliotis rubra (assembly GCF_003918875.1). NCBI lineage: Eukaryota > Metazoa > Mollusca > Gastropoda > Lepetellida > Haliotidae > Haliotis > Haliotis rubra. Next base: position 366,511 of record NW_025767649.1, read on the forward strand.
CGGAGTGATGCAGTTCTCACAGGTTTATCACAAGAGAAAAGGGAAATGTGAGAAATCTACAAGCAAGCAAAATCGGCGCCACGACTGTCAGATTTCCGGTGCGTAGACTATGTAGTAATGAAAATTATATATCCACCATTGAAAATCAGCTCATGATCATGCAGATGACGTCAAATGTTGTTCTTAATCACTCAGGTATATGCCAGTCAGGTGTTGGAAATATATGTTTTTGAGGCAAACATGTGATTGATAGTATGAACATCGACCTACGTACACTCAGGTTATGATGACACATTACTAAGTCACTTATTGTGATCCCCCAATCCTCAGTTTCGCCTGTTGTCGAATTCACTTGATATTCACTAAGAATAGCAAAAATAGATGCTCCGTATGTTTTGTCAAAACTGCGCGCTGTACCTCGTACCGAGCAGGTGTCACACAAAGCCTAGCGCATCTGAACTGTGTACCTAGCAGACAAGAGCTATGGAGCTGGTTGCCACTTCGTCGGGTTGTTCAACTGTCAAGAAAATGCGGGCAGATTCAGGTCATATGTGTTGATATTTCTTGAAATATGCCGTTAGCCATTTTAGCTTGTATTTTGAGTATTTGTATGTTCGAGTCAGCCAATATGTGTTCAGGCATGCTCAGACGTGAACTGGCTGACTTCCGGTCATCGTGACATCTAGTGAGATAAACATATGCAGACGCATTGACATGCTGACTGACTGACTGACTGAGTTTGGTTTTTACGCCTCTTTTAGCAATATTCCAGCAACGTCACGGCGGGGGACACAAGAAATGGGCTTCACACATTGTGCCCATGAGGGATTCGAACCCGGGTCTTCGGCGTGACGAGCCAACGCTTTAACCATAAGGCTACCCCACCGCCCCTTGACATGCTGGCATCCAGACAACCTGTAATATAGACATATTGGCATCTAGACATATTGATGTCCAGATATTTTTACCTCGGGGCGGTGGGGTAGCCTAGTGATTAAAGGGGTCACTCGTCACGCCGAAGGCGTGGGTTCGATTCCCCATATGAGTACAATGTGTGAAGCCGATTTTTGGTGTTCTCCGCTGCGATATTGCTGGAATATGTTAACAGCGGTGTAAAACTAAACTCGCTCCCTATTCCGACCACCGGCCACGCTGACATCTTGCCACACCTATATACCGGTACCTCTAGCTATGCTGGAATCAAGCCAAACTGATCTCTACCCATGTTGGCATATACTCATAGCGAAGAAGCATATTCTGACCCTGAATATCCAGACAACCAAATATACCACCAGACACACTGAAAATATATTAGCTGAAATTCAGTCTGTCCTGAGCGCTGCATGTCAATGGTTGGATCCTTTGGTCGCGTCTTTCCGAAAAGATGATCAAAGATGGTGTTTATTGTCACTGTGGCGGGCATCGTAGAATATTCTTCATATATAGAACATGTTCAGAAATGACAACATGCTACTGAAATGACAACACGCTTTTGACATGCTTACGACATGCTACTGAAATGACAACAAGCTATTGACATGCTGACAACATGCTACTGAAATGACAGCATACTACTGACATGGCAACATGCTATTGACATGACAACATGCTATTGATATGACAACATGCTACATGAAATGACAACATGCTACTGAGAAGGCAACATACAATTGACATGCTGACAACATGCTATTGACATGCCAACATGCTATTGACATGCTGACAACATGCTACTGAGTGGGTGACAGTATGTTGACAACATGTTAAACACAGGTTAGGAATAACGATAACAGCATGCACCTGACCTGTTAACTCCTAACTCTAACGACATGAAATGACATGCTAACGACATGCTAATGACAATACCGTGTCTCAGAGAAGGTAACAACATGCTTACAAGCTGCGACACACTAACCGTTTAGACATGTTGAAGCAGCATAACCATGATATCCTTCCTTTCCAGCTACCAACCTTCAAGTGGAGGCCCCCGTTGTATTGTCTGACGGTCAAAACGTTTACAACATCCAGGATTCCACCGTCACCTTCCAGGAAACAAAATGTGGTAATTCCCAAACTGTCTATGGATACATTTCTCATAATATTCTCATATTCCTTGCCATAAATAGTTAAGCCATCGATAGTGACAAAAATCCAATTAATATTCCATCAAACTGTAGAAAACTTGAAGAACCTGAAAGTACTTCAGAAAGGGTTTATTTAATGTAAATTATATACACATTGTACAGTGGATTATATGTATTCATTCCAGAAACACCAAACTACCCTCTACAGAACATCATAGGTAAGTGTAACTAATGAGTGAATGAGGGGTTAGTGAGTGAGTGAGTTTAGTTTTACGCCGCACTCCGCAATAGTCCCGCTATATGGCGGCGGTCTGTAAATAATCGAGACAATCAAGTGATCAACAGCATGGGCATCAATGTGCGCAACTGGGAACCGATGACATGTGTCAACCAAGTCACCCGATCCCGTTAGTCTCCTCTTACGAAAAGCATGGGTTATTGAAGATCAATATTCTAACCCGGACCTTCACGGGTGGAGTGTATGAGTGGGCTTTTACATGGTCTAATTAATACTCCATAATTATCACGGAAAGGGGGGGGGGGGGATGTGTGTGTGTGTTCACCAGATATTGACTTCATACATTGATCCCATTTGCGACATTGACCGTAATGACAGAGGTAGAGACAGCATCGTCATAGCATCGAGCGATATTACCTACTCAACACTGCCTGCTTAGGCTGTTATTTGCGTGAACAATACGGTGAAAAGAAATAGAATTTCATTGGTTTATGGTACAACATATTTCAAGTGACCGTCAAGGTTGAAACTGATGTATCTGAAGCTGAAAATGGACGTTAAATACAATACGACAATAAGGCACTGCAACTTCATTGCCAAAACAAAGTGGTAATTGCACGAAGTAAAATTGTCGTTCACAGTATTTTCCTTATTGCAGTACTGATTTGGCGTCCATTTTCATGGTCATACCGTTTTAATTCATGTCAGCCATGTTGGATCTGGCGTCCACATTACATACCTTGTTATTATAAGTTGTATGCTTCTCTCGAGGGTAATACGGTCCGATGTACGCCTCTTAGTAGCAGTGTCACCCGGGCCGGTAGGCGAGGGGTGACACTGCTACAAAAAGGCGTAGATCAGACCGTATTACCCGAGGGAGAAGCATACAAAGTATTTATCTTACCGCCATGTTAAATGTACAAAACATCATTTTTTTTATGTTAAAGATCGCGACCGACAATATGACATGCAAACAAAATGGCGTGTGCCTCTCGACTGGATTTTTAGAATCAGTGAAACATATTCTGACAAGCTTAAAACTGCTATAAAAATGGTTAATCATGTTTAAGCTGAGTGTGCAAACCACTCAATTTATAAAATAGTTTAAATAAAGCAGCGAAAGTCAGAAAAATAATTGTGTACAAAGTGAACACAAAAACAGCTGATCGAACGGTTTTCGAACTCAGGGCATGGCATGCATCATATTATGACGTCATATGATTGTTAGCGCTTCCGCTTCTCGGCGGAGAGTTTGCCGGTTACCGTGGCAGCGGGTAATATTTTTTCCAGTTGTCACACTCCTGGGAGGGGTGACACGGAAACCTGTTAAAGCGTCACTGACCAATGAAATTAAAGTATTTTACATGAAGGTAAGATAAGAGACAATGTTATATGTTGTGCAACAGTGTTACAGCTGTTATGCATTGTATCTGTGGATTAAGTATGGGGCTGTTGTGTGCTTATATAGACTTGTGATATATTTAGACAATTCTAGAAGCTTCCGTCATATTCTGACCCACAGAATGTTATAGAATGATCTGGAAAGGGATGTATAGGCCTTAGTCCAGATTCATCTGCCTGAAAGAGGTATATAATATAAGGGTAATGCTATTCTTGAGGGCATTATCATTTGCAGAAGCCCGAGGTCTTCCATTAACAGTTGAAAAAGACCGAGGGCTTCTGCAAATGATAATGCCCTCAAAAATAGCATTACCGTTATTATTGCTAAAATATATGGAATTTGTGTTGAAAAGAAAGGAAACAATGAAAGAATTTGACTGTAAGTTTACCCAAATCAACTTCTGACGGGGTTGACAGCCCGAATGCAATTACGTCATCGAACAATTCAAGTGACGTCACAACAGAAAGTGACGATATTCGACCTTGGCCTTTGACAAGACCATAGCCTGCAACATGTCAAACTATGTGAGTGTTCGGTTTTTGGTCCACCAACAGCCTTAATAGTGCAATTGTTAAGGTTAGCACCAACAAGAAAGTCAATATTACCGCTATTTAAAGCGGGAATTCGTGTTGCTTTGACTTGTTTGACCCAGAATATCTGCCAGTCGAAAGCCAATTAATGTCGAATGAACCGTAAGCCCACGCACCCACTATGACGTCACTTGACAACAGAACTGATAGTGGCCCGTCGTTAAGGTTGAGAGGTCCAATATCATTTGCAGCGGCCCTCAAATTTCTGATAATGGGAGGGCCGTTTCATGATAATCCATGTATTTTAGCTGTAAGGGGAGCTAGCTTTCTCAAGCTATAGAAGACCACCATTTTGTGTGATCACTCTATACTCTGGGCCACTCTCTGTGTAGCCCTTTCTTTCAAGCTGAATTACTGTTGCTGAGAGGGCAATATTAACCTCATTGTCTTTATGGCTTTAATCACTGTTATTTTATTTACTTATTTTATTACCATTGTATTTGTACTTCCATAGTGATACCTTTATCTTAATTTGTATTGATTTGTGAATTTAGTTATTTTCAGAAAATCAATTCTGTTGTTTGTTGGTTCTTCTTCTACTTTTTTTTTTTTTTTTTTTGAATTTCAGATTTTACTCACATCAAACATAACAGACTTTTTATTTTTTATTTTTTAAAAAAAATATTTTTATTCATTTCAGATAGGTATACAAAGACAGGGGGTACACGACTCAGTTCTTCTACTTAATATTAACTTTCAGTTTGGCAATCAAAACGTAACAACAGTCTTTAGCCAGGTATTCATATATGTATCCCTACTGTTACATAACTAGTATGACAAGTTTGGTGAAAAGAATATTCAGGATTGCATCAATAATAATGTCTGTGCAAAGGAATATCCTGTCTCGACTATCCTTAGAAATAGAAGGAAATATCTAAAACGACTGGATGTGTGGAGTTTGGTGCATGATCTAGTTTATGGTACAGGACAATATGTGAAATCTGACAATGTTATTTTAAAAAATCTATGTCTTCTTGATAAAAAACTCAAATTTTGAGCATTTCTGGCGTCCATCCTGGGTTTGACCGCCATATAAGAAACATATGGGAGATATTATAATACTAAACATATGAACAACTCTCGACCTTACGTTTAGAAATACCTAAAAGGAATGAAAGGTTTGGCGACCATGTCGGAAAAGTTTTGGTGACAATATAGCCTGAGATGAAGCATCCGTCTCCCAAGTTTCATGCTTTTTACTCAAAGTGGACGATTTAGTCAATAAGCCTCTCCACTCATTGGCGGTCATTTGACCCTAAAACCCAAACTAATCACTAAATATAAATATTGTATTGTTCCAACTTTCATGCTTTTAACTCAAAGTGCACAGTTGTGTTCTACATTGAAACTCAGCCGCTCCCCTTATAATATTTGGAGATATTAAGGTGGTGGTTGTGAGATTGCGATATATCATAGATTACTGAGGGAGAACCTTAACGGCTTTGACATTTTACAACAACCAGGTGATGATATATTATCAGTAGCTAAGGAGTGCATACTTAATTTCCGGCTGAGGACGTTAGTCAGTGGACTTTCAGTCTCAGTTTCATGGTGCAATGTGGGCGAAGTTTAATATCCCAGAATATAACGTCTATCTATCAGTATCAACGTGAAAGTACAACGTGACAGTGCATATGGTATGTGTTTTCCCAAACAGGAAGAAATGTCATTGCCTTTCGCAACACACACAAACTCACCCCCCGGACATTGAGCACTTCAACACTGACAGAGTCGGGTAGTCAGCCTCGTTCACTTGGTTGACTCATGTCATGGTATCACAGTTGAGTAGATCGATGCTCATGATGTTGATCACTGGATTTACTAACTTAACTCGAAAATGATGATGGGGACAATGACTTCCACACCATGAAACGGGGATCGTGTTACTTTATTTGGCTCAGTTGTGTATTTTAAATGTCTGAAGAACAAATGTCTGTTTACCACGACAAATCACAAAAGAAAAATCTTCAACGATAATCTTCTCGATTTGATCATGAAAGCTTCCTTAGATGCATGCCATTGCATTTTAACATCTTCTTTGCTTTATTTCCAGATGCAACAGAAATGCTGATGAAACGTGAGGATCCTGACAAACATGTATCAACCTATGCAGAAAGGACAGCTTTGAAGCATCTGAAAAACACTGGATGTGTATTCATCAAAGGAAGAAGTGGTACAGGGAAATCTAGGGTTGCTCTCAGTCTTTTATCGCAGATTGAAAAAGACACAGGAAGAATACCTTTGTTATTGTCCTTTCCCCAACAGTGGAAAGACGTTCCGGTGGGGAAGTCTAAAGGACAATATGTGGTGCTCATTGACGATATATTTGGATCCTCCAACCTGTTTCAATCCCAGGTAGATGATTGGAGTAAGGTGCTGAAAATCATGAACGCTGTAGTAGAGCTTGGCAACATCTTCCTGGTGTTGACCTCGAGGCCAGAGATCAGTGCACAGTGTGAGAAGAGGATGAAGACACACGAACTGTTTAAAAGGATCAAATGCGTCACTCTGGATGACGGCGAGTTCTCACTCAGGGTTTCAGAGAAACAGAAAATCATGGAGAAATATTTCGGGAGGAAGGTAAGGCTATCAGAGGAAGACATGAAACAAATTGCAGACATGAAGACATCTCTTGGTTTTCCCCAGTGTTGTACATTTTTTGCATCAAGCAAACTTCCAGCATCAAGAGCTGTCAGCTTCTTCCGCAGCCCCCAAGTTTGTGTCAAAGAAATCCTTGACTGTTTGAAGGAAAGTGAGCCACTGAGCTACTTTGTGTTATTACTGGTGATGATTCAAAAAGGGTTCCTTGACCACAAACTCTTGAAATCAAGAAGAGATAGAAACTTCAGTGACGTTGTAGCAGATTTGTCCACATTCTGTGATATTCCAGGTCCTCCAGGGTATGGCCAGATTGCAAGTAAAGCTGCTACTCTCTCTGGTGTATATCTCCTGAGCACACAAAATGGTTTTGAATTCCAGCATCAGTCAATATACGATGCAGTTTTCCTTGATCTGGCTGGTGAGGACCCAGAAATGTGCATCAAAATTTGTCCCGCACAGATGCTCGTTGAGCTGGTGAGGACACAAAGTAAGGAGACTGAAGAAGAGGGTGTTGTGATTCGCTTGACAGAAGAATACTTTAAGAATCTTGCTGATAGAATTACAAACATCCTTCTGTCAGAAGACGGAAGTGAGATCCTGAATCACCCCTCGTTACTTGACGAAGACTTTCGACCATACCTGGAAACAAAATTGGAGCAAAGCGTATGCGAAGACATTGGTAAAAGAGAAGTGAGTGCTTCAAGCATCACATACTACCCCGACATTAGTAATGTGCTCGATCCTCATATTGTGTTCACTTATACATCTCTCCTTTCACACGTTGGGATGAAGCAAGGCGCGCTGGCCAAATACATTCTATTGCAAAGTTCAAACATTCCAAATGCTGTTTTGAAAGAATTTATGATTTGTGCTATCTACCAAAGTCACAATGACGTCATTAACTTGCTGCTGGACAGAGGGGGTTATTCCGGATGAAACTTGTGTGAAGGCACTTTCAGCCTCCCAAAGCATTGATGAAGCAACATCGTCTCGATTGCTTGAATTGATATCAACCGCTTTGGAACGATTCCAAGAAAGAGAAGATGTCCTGTTCTTGGCGTCTCTGAATGGAAACGTCGAATTGGTTCGGGAGAATCATAGACGCATCTGGAGATGGAAGCCATGACCTTTGCTCCCGTGGTCTTTCTGCTTTGTTCAAGGAGATGGCAAATAATCCAGAATACAACAATGTTGAGTGGATGCAGAGGAGACGCCAGAGCCTCGAGGAAATACTCCAGTTGCTGTTAAATCACATCCCAGAGATGGAGGAAGTAGCTCGCCTGGTTTATAAATGTGCGGGACACGTATGTCCAGTAGCTATGAAGATGCTGCTAGAGAAATGCACATCTCACAATGTTGATGTCCACAACTTAAAGGACTGTCTCCAGGTAGCATGCGAGGCCGGAGGTGGCGAGTGTGTACGCATCATCTTGGAACATCTGACCGTTACAGAGGGCACGTATGACAACATTGCAGACTGCATATGCCTATCTGCACAATCAGTCACAGACAGCTGCCTAAAAATTCAGTTGTTGATGCACTTTATTGATACGTTTTGTGCGAACATTGGAAATGTTCCATCACACAGCCAAACACTGAACAGGATATTTGACATATTTACACCACTGACCAAAGCGTCCGAACACGGTAACCTCGACACTGTGAAGATGCTGATACAGAAAGGAGCTGATATCAATCTGGAAGATGGTAGAGGTTCTACACCTCTTCATACTGCTGTGGGTTGGGACAATTTAGCCTGTGTTACAGCTCTTCTTGAAGCTGGAGCCCTTGTGAACAAACGTGTACCAGGTTCGCAGCCTGTGTTATTTGCTGCAAACAGGCTTGACATGGTTCAGAAGCTGGTAGCTGCTAAATGTGACATTAATGCAACGGATGAAGATGGAAGATCAGCCCTACACACAGTGGCCGGATTTAACAACTTTGATGTTCTTAAATTTTTATGCAACAAAGGATGCAATGTTGATCAGAAGGATGAGTACGGCCTCACAGCGTATCACGTGGCAGCAGAGTATGGGGATCTGGATATACTGAAATATCTGCATAAAATGCATGCTAAGCCGACAGTTGATGTTGACGGATTGTCAGTGCTTCACTACGCTTGCTGTTCCGTCAATGAAACAATGGAAAAGGTGCAGTTCCTGGTGGACACTGTGAAGGTGCCACTTGATACAAGAGATGAGGATGGAAGAACAGCGCTGTATCCAGCAGTGCAGACAGCAGGGTTGGAAGTGGTGGAGTTCCTGGTAGAAAGGGGGCTGAGTATAAGGGACAGGGACAAGGATGGCAACACATATCTACATGCGGTATTTCTAAGGTATGAAAAGTCCACCCATGATGAACTGGTGACGTTCCTGTTCAAGGCCAACTTGGATCCAGACTTGTACAACACACGTGATGGAAGAACACCACTGCATCTGGCATTAGATTCAGGACTGTGGTATTTCTTTGAAGACCATTTGGTGACTTTGATTGACAGAACTTCCAATATCAATCACAAAGATTCTGAAGGAAGGACGCCTCTTCATATGGCAGCATACCGTGACGCCAGTTGGGTTGTGAAGCGACTCCTTGACAAAGGAGCTGACAGAGAGATAAAGGATTCAGAAGGATGTAAAGCTATTGATTTGGTGCCTGAAGATGGAAGTGGCGAGACGATGAAGGCTCTTTTGTCCACATCTGAGTTACCTGCTCGTGAAATTGTATATCTCAGGCAGGGTCTGTCAACGGAAGACTAGGGGCGGTGGTGTAGCCTTTTGTGTCCTGAAATACCGACTCCTGAAATTATACACAGCAAACAGGGTGCGTCTCCAGAAGTTACAGCAAGCTACGGTTATAACGAACCCAAGTGATCACGTATTCTAGTTCGATATAACCGTAGTTTCTTGTACGCAGTTCCCCGGTTGTTGTAGCCGTACTGCACTGTACTTTGAAAAGCATCAAAGAGATTCACACTAGTGCAACGCTACAAAATGGGGACAGAAAGATATATCATCAGACTTTTGTCAATTCAGCCAGTGAACATTTGACATTTGTAGCTTGAAAACAGAAATGAAATGTTAACTTTCATTAAGGGACAAGCATACGCAAGCAATGTATTCATAACTTCTTTCTAATAGTGATGCTAGTTTCAAGTGCACGATACACATTCGAAAATGGACCTACTGATCCAAGTCGAAATCGACTAAAACGAACCGAGTGTAGATTAAACATTGCCAAAGCATTTTCTATGCACTCGTACACGTGTCCTCACCTCCCAGAGAGAACAGCCAGGAACATACTTGTTCAGTCGTATCCTGGTGTCTCGAACAATGTGGGACCGGGTTGTAGCTTCGAGATATCCTGGCGTTCGAGATAACGAGACCTGAACAGCTTCCTTCCCCGAAGCTACTCCTCGGTTTTTCTCGGACTATCACCTTTCTCGAGCAATCACCTTTCTCGAACATGTTGTAATATTATGTTAGGTCCGAGGTTCATTCAGTCAAAGGCAGCTTGTCATACTCGCCTTGATCGTGGTAATTCACTTCTTGGATATAGTGAGTAGCGTCATTAGGTTTTGATATTGAACGTTCAAAGTCAATTCAAGTTACAAATATCAAGATATTTCGATCTGGAATTCGAGATAAACGGTCACATTTTCAGTCCATGTAGTTATATTGTGAGGCGGGAATGGTTACGCAATGTCGGTAAATTAGAGACCCCGAATTTCAAGAGTTGAAATTATATTTTTATCGCACAGAGTATGGAACTTCCTTGCGCAGGAAAAATCGTAGGGTTAATGTTATCTGAAGTGACACTTATCGATCTCTTGTCCTCGTAGCGTTTCAAATTGGCGTTGTAAACCATGCGAAGCTGACCTTTCTCGTGATCAACTCTCGTTATTCCGAGGCCAGCAGTTTACGGAAAGGGGCGAGTGGTGACGGTTTAACCCATTCAGTGACCTTCAAGAAGACGCCTTCCTTTGAATGTTATGTGCGAAAACCAATCAGAATACGATTGAGGTACTTTGATAACAATAATCCCAAGTACTTAGGTTAATTATTGCACTATGCGATTGTTTAGAAAATCGTGGAATTGAATCGTGAATTGTGTTGCTTAATTTTTAAGTTTTTGATAAGGGTAGGACCACGAACAGTGATAGATTGAAATACCCACATGTGCATTTGTTTATAACAGGTCTCATGTGTCCAACTGAGTGTTATCTGAGTGACGATATTGGGGGCTTGCTTGGTAGATTTTACGTGTACTTTCCGACTCTTTTGTATAAGACAGACAGACAGACAGACAGACAGACAGATACATTCAGTATAAGGCCTTTGGCCCAAAATACAGACAATATAGGGTTACAAAATATCCCTGCGCATAATACATATTTACATACATTCCATAGCATAAAACAGTACAAATGCATGATATGATTGTATTACATATTACTTTGCCTTATTTGTTGTGCTTTAAATAAAAAGATTGAAGTGTTATGCAAAATATCATAATTATGAGAAGCGATTATAGAAATAAAGTTATGTTGAGAGGTAGTATTGATGTATTTACCAATAAGTGTATTACGGAAAAAACTATAAGCTTCACAGATTAGAAGTACATGGTATTCATTTTCAATAAAATACTTTTTGGGGATAAACAGAGAGGACAGAGTCTTTCTCCATATGGTGTAGCTTGATGTCTTCCAGTGTTGACAGCTATTCTAAAGTTACTGCATCTGAAGCGTGATAAGATCATTTGTAAGCGAGATGGAAGTGATGAGTTCAGATAGTATTCAACAGTCAGTAGGGATATATATATCTTTTATATGAATAAGAGTCAGATAGGTTATTAACATTTACACTCCAGGTTTGTTGTAGATTGTCAAATATTCTCTGCTTAAACATTGATAAGAAAATAGTTTTTGTCTCCCACATCTTGGGAGATCCATGCATATCCAAATCCAAATCTGAATAAAATATTTTTAATATTAGTACCATAAGTGGTGCGTCCCATATCATCAAGTGCAGTTAGCATCCTGTAGCACTGGAGGGGGAGTCTCTCAGGGCCCATTTGTATCAGCCTACACCAGTACTTGACAGCTCTTGTCATATATGTAAGCTGCAGTGGAGCTCTACCACACTCTCTTTTGTATAATGTCATTACAAACAGAAACGAGTTTCTAAACAATATATTCATATATAACTAATCAACTTTAATCTCAAATATTGTTCTTACAATTCACTTGTCTGGGGATATAATAGTCTGTCGCTTCATATTTTTTCCACAATATTCATTTCAAACTCCAGGGATATTACAGCTGAAATTAAATGACAGCTTAATTGTCTATTCATGCAAAAAGAATCACATTTGCAATTCTTAAACCGTCTTTATAAAGATTCATACGGGAATATAAGGTGAACAGTAGAATATGTGTTTAACATATCATCATCATCATCACCATCATCATCAGCATCAGCAGCAGCAGCAGCATCAGCAGCATCAGCAGCAGAATTGTTTGAAACAAATAATAATCCTTTATAAAGAAACAATTGGACACTTTAACTGACAGGGACATAAGGGTTTTGAATTCTAAACTTCAACTTTGAATTGGGTAATTATATCTCAACATCCAGTTTTCACTCTTTGTGCATATGTGGCAATAAAATATTGGTATATGTGCTTTACACATGATCACTATGTTGTTAGTTGTTTCCTTTTATAGTTTACGAAAACCCTAAATTTAATTCATTTGTTGGAATTCTAGATCTTTTCACAATAATTTAAGGAACCCTGTCCGAATAATGTATTCCGCCTATTTCACGGGGTTGAACTGTTTAAATAAACACAACCACCTCCGTGGTGTAGTGGTCCGCCCGGAGAGCGGAAGAGCGTCCGCCCGGAGAGCGGAAGGTCGCAGGTTCGATCCCCGACCGCGTCATACCAAATTTGTTGGTCCCTGTCTGTAGCTCGGCATTAATTGGTACACGGATTGGTCGGCTCGGAGTCAGTATAATGTGTCTGAGTGGGGTATTCATGCTTCACTGCGGCACGGTATCTCAGTGGGCTAGCACTATAAAACCAGCTTAAGTCTGGGCTAGTACAAGCAGCCGCACATACACATACACACGCATGCACGTCGTCATATGAGCGAAATATTCTCAAGCACGACGTTAAACCCAATTTCACCTCACCTCTCCTCAGTCCTGTCCCACAACGAAGCATAAGTGATACATATGGCCTCACCTTAGACAAATGGGCTTGTTCAAAACAGCCTCTGTTCACCCAGCAGAAAATGGGTACCCGGTGGGATAAGGCATGTGACTATTAACCTTAAAGGTAGCTTGGGTTATCCGGGATAATAATCATAAGATTATATTTGTTAGCGCTATGAGCATTCGCCTTGTGAATGAAGTTTAGCGAATTAGAAATGTACTTATTATTATTTTTTTTATTATTATCTGGTTTGGTATCACAGTGTCAGCTCGCAATGACAAATGCATGGGTTCGATTCTGACTTCCTTGTCTTGAGTCCATTCTCGGTGTCGTTATTCTTCGAATAGCTGGATATATTGCCGAAGGCGGTGTAAGTTTGTTGCAAATCTGAAAATCAGCTGATACACGATCCTGTAGGTTAACGGCAGCTGAAATCTATGGGTTCTGTTGATCCGTGAACGAGTCGGTGGTTTTGGTTCGACTCTGCTTTGATAATGCTTCTGATTAAAGTTGAAGAAAAGCCTGAAGTGATGCAAAGGTTCACATACTTCCCATCTCCATGAGCATGGATATGGAATGAGTGAGTGCGTTGGGTTTTACCCCACTTTTTCACTATTCCAGCAATATCACGGCGGCAGAAACGGGCTTCACACATTGTACCCATGTGGGGAATCGAATCCTGGTCTTCGGCGTGACGAGCAAACGCTTTAACCACTAGACTACCGTACCCCACCGCCCCGCACCGGTATGGACAAACCAAGAATCATGATATTGCAAGACAGTTTGAACATTTCGCTATTTCATTTAGTTATTGAAAACTAAATAGACCTGATAATTTTGCTGATAATTCGAAAATGTTGGTCGGAATTAAGTCGAATTAAGTTAAGAGGAGAGAAGTGTTGAATGATTTGGTTAAAACGTTCTCTGCTTGATCACAAGGGCCGCAATTACGGGAACATTCGCTCTTAACAATTAGCGGGTTCGATTCCCAACATGGGTACAATATGTGAAGCCCATTTCGGGTGTCCCCGTCGTAATATTGCTAAAAGCGGTGAAAAACTCAAATCACTCACTCACTTTAACAATTAGTTTGTTCCATATTTACTATAAGATGTGTGTTGAGTCGGTGAAGCCTTGGTTTCTGAGTGTTTCATGTACCAGACATTAGTGTTAATTGATAGATTCTACTTTACAGATAATGGTCACTTTACAGATATCACTTGTCACTTTACAGATAATTGTAACTTTCCAGATAACTGTCCTTTTACAGATATCATTTGTTACCTTACAAATAACTGTAACTTCAAAGATTACTGTCACTTTACAGAAAAACTGTCACTTTACAGATAACGGTCATTTTACAGATAACTGTCACTTTACAGATAACTGTCACTTTACAGATATCACTTGTTACTTTACAGATAGCTGTCACTTTACAGATATCACTTGTTACTTTACAGATAACTGTAACTTTACAGATAACTGTCACTCTACAGATATCACTTGTTACTTTACAGATAGCTGTCACTTTACAGATAGCTGTCACTTTACAGATAACTGTCACTTTACAGATATCACTTGTTACCTTACAGATATCACTTGTTACCTTACAGATATTACATTTCAAATACTTGCCACTTGTGCCATGGGCCGAAAGCCACAGGACCTCTCTAAAATAGCAAGGGGTCCAGGTTTTAGGTGAACAGAAAAACAAATGATCAAATTATTCCATCTGGTATACTTGAAAATATTTGTTTGCTATGGAGCAACATGGTGTTGAATTATAAAGATAAAATCCTAACGTTTTGCTCGGTGCATGTATATTGTGTGAATGCACTCTGTAAATACTTCATATTTTTAACAGTAAAGGATTTTGAGGAATTGACTGCATCTCATGCAATGCATTTTGGTTACAAATCAGTCAGTTAAATCAATAGTGAGTAAGTGAGTTTAGTTTTACGCCGCACTCAGCAATATTCCAGATGTATGGCGGCCGTCTGTAAATAATCGAGTCTGACAAGACATTCCAGTGATCAACAGCATGAGCATCGATCTGCGCCACTGGGAACCAATGACATGTGTCAACCAATCCAGCGATCACCCTATCCCGTTAGTCGCCTATCACGACAAGCATGGGTTACTGAAGATCAATATTCTAACCCGGACCTTCACGGGTAGTCAAATCAATAAAGTCAGCATTCTTTGCATAGAAAGTGTAATATACTCACTGTAAAAAGTAACTGTACATAACATAAAAATGCATAAAATAAAAGATATTTGAAAAAAGCCCAAAATAAACATATAGCAAAAGAACTTTGAAGAAATTTTATGTCATGTGGCACGTGCACTTTGTGTACAATGAACTTACTCATTTTTGTATGCCTTTTGACACATGAAGTTCACATACCTGATATTGAACAAATGAGAACGGTTGATTATTATCCAGGCTGAATGTCGTGGAAAACACGCTAATTTCAATCTAAACTGCGTGCACGTCATGCCACGGCTTACATAAAATCAGCGTCTCCACGCGGTGGCTATGCTAGAGACTGGAATGGCCCAAAATGAAGTCGCCGGACATTTTTGTGTCCATCGAAACACGATTTTATCTCTGAGATTTACGTCAGAGACACGACAGATTTGGCTCGGACCGGCCATCCACTCGTCACTACATCAGCAACACAACCACATTCGGCTGACACATCTAAGGAATCTATTCCAGACGGCCAGTTTGACTGCTCGGACCATTCCTGGCTAACGTGCAATCAGTTCCAGGACTGTACGGTACTGACTGAGGGGCGGTGGGGTAGCCTAGTGGTTAAAGCGTTGGCTCGTCACGCCGAAGACCCGGGTTCGATTCCCCACATGGGTACATTGCGTGAAGCCCATTTCTGATGTACTCCGCCTTGATATTGCTGGAATATTGCTAAAAACGGCGTTAAACCATACTCACTCACTCACTACTGACCGAGGGAGCACAGCATCCTGCCCTGACGGCCTGCAATACGTCAAATTTGCTCAAATGTCACCGACAGGCATCTACGGTACAGGAGACAAGATTAGGATGGTGCTTTGTTCACTGACGAGTGGAGATTTCATTCGGACATCTCAGATAGCAGGGCAAGGGTGTACAGACGGTGAGGTGAACGGAATGCTGACGCGCGCGTTGTTTAACGTCGACAGTTTGGTGGCATAGCGTTAAGATATGGGGAAACATCACATCACATGGTCGGAGACATCTTGTGAATGTCACTGGCAATCTGGCAGGTCTGCTATACAGGGATGAGATCTGTGGAACTCATTCGAGGACGAGACCCCGGAAGTGGTCACACTTCGGAAGGTATGAGTAAAACCTAAAATGAGGACAACATGCGAATACGCCGAAACGTCGCTCACATTGATAATAAAGAAGTTGTATATCCATCCCAGCGGGCACACAACGTTGAATCAACGTTGAATCAACGTTGAATTTTGGTTGTATGATTGATCAACCTTTCATAAACGTTGATTCAACGTTTATCATGCGACCAAAGAAAGTTAGTCGAGATTCGTTTAGTTGTCAACGTTGTTTCAACGTAAGGAACCAACAAAATGTCAACTAATTGTTTCCTTGGCAAATTTGATACATAATTCATATTGGTAATAGGTATCCAACTTAGCAACTATCATTTCGGAACATTATTTTCATAAAAGATCAAGATCGAGCTAGTGACAGATATAATCTTATATATTATTTGATTGTGCATCGATCAACGGACGGAAATATTACGTAAATCGCAGTTTTAGGTATAAAGTCATCAGTTATCCAAATTGCATTACATTTGATATTTTCCCACAAAACTGTGAAAATTGTATAATTCCCGACAATTTGTTTCAAACACAAGCCAGATGTTGACCTTTCGATCGCCTTCGTTTGGCCATATCCGGACATGCGCACAATTATCGCGCGCGCAAAGGCAGCTGATCGTTGTCAGTTCACTTTGGCGAAGTTCAACGCAATATCGTTCTATTTTCACCATCTTCACGGCATGCTGGTGTTTATTTGGTAAGTATGTCCTTCATGTATAATGAAAACGTAGGAATGCCGTTTAAATCTAGCAGTAGCAAGAAACTCCGAATTAGGGCTCATGTTTTATCTCACAAGGTTACCGGTATGTCACAGTACATGTTTCTCAAAATTTTGTTTTGTTATTTTTCAATATATTTGCATGCATATATAATCGAATAAGATTTCCTTTCGTACCCATCACCTGATTTGAATTTTGCAAATATACATTTTCAAATAATCAATGAAGTACATCAATATAAGGAACCGTTCATAATTAAATATATGGCTGCGGGTGGTGGTGTTGATTGTAAGGGTTGGAGGGTGGGTGGGCGTCACCCATTTTGTTCAGGGAGCTAATGGGTCAGCATTTTTGTACACACGCACCATGTTTAGAAATTATGGAAAGGAGAGAGGGCGTCATAGATAATGTACATGACATGCAGGGTGGGCCGTCTCTTATTCTGTACATACTCATACACTTTTAGGGGAGGGCGGTGTAATTCACATTGTACATAAAAAATCAACATCACCCCAAAGCCATACATTATGAACGGTCCCTAAGGGCAGCTATACAAAATCGGATAGGATTAATCAACATTTTATATTGCATCCCATTATTATGAACATTTGTTCCTTTGAATAGATCTATCAGTAAATGATGCATTGAGCACGCCCTGAACCCTATCAACATATGTATATTATTGGGGAGGGGTGGAGAATGGCGTAAGGAAATGCAACGAAAATTTTCACTTTTAAAATGTCTTAGAAAGTCTTTGTTAAGGATGAAATTGTATATAATTTATTTGAACTTTTATTTATTTACACAAAAGTGTAACTTCACTAATGATTCTTTGATGGGACAATTAACAAAACTGCACCCACAGACTTTCATTCTTACACTTGTTTGGAAGGGATATGATAATTCATGTCTCTTAAAGGTTAAAATCTTACATACAAAAGAAGTAATTTTAATGTAAGGAACATTTAATTATGAAATAAGATTATTTTAATGGAATTTGCAGAAATCTCATCTTCGAAGACTGGGTGGCAGCAATTTTGTGGATCACATAAAAGGAGCAAGGCTAAGGTAACACGTTTTTTTAACATTTCACTTGTTTCCAGTATATCACCACAAAGTTTAAGAGAAAGATGATAATGCTCTTTCATTACCACCTGTTTTGAATATTTGTGATAATGTTTGGTCTTTTTTGGTGATAATAGTTGGTCTCTATTTTTTATGTTTAGTTTAATGAGCACTCCCTTGCTTGGCGCCATATTGTTTTCCGCCGTAAACAGCTGGATGCAAGATAGGACGCGAGAGGACAGAAGTCATACATTTATAGATATATAGAGATGTTTATTGCTGGGAAACACACTCTTCAGGTATTTGGTCAGCTGTAGAATTTGAATATGATGTTTTTTATTATTGTCAAAGGGTAGGTTTTTCATTATTTGCAATCTAATATGTGTGCAGTGAAGGTACTGAGATTTGGAAGAGTCCATTATATAAAGTACAGGTGTTGTTAGATATCAGCATTTTATGTACATGTTCCCCTTGTTAAGATCATCTATCGAGTATATTAGAGAGAAGGTGTATATTTGTAGTGTTTTAAATCATAGTTATTTTCAGTGTATGACCTACATTTCAATATGTTTTGGCCACCTGTCACCCCTTTGGTCAAATAGAGTAGGACTTCCATTTCTTGGAATTGAGAGTCAGAGATGCACTGTTTCCAAGAATTTGCGTTAGCCAGCGATGTTTGTTTACGAGTACATTTAAGTCTTTTTGAGTGTAGATTGGAGTTGTAAGAGATGTTATTCAATGTCTTATTATTCATGGTATGATATATTATTTCTGACAATGTAGAGTTTAATCTCATTATTTTATTGTTCATGATTCAGAGGAGCATAGTTATGACGTCGCAGATAATACGCACACATAATTCATTATATGAGAGAGATTTTCTAAGCGTTCCTATAAGAGATTAAGTGTAAACATATATGAATTATAAAAAAAAGTTATTTATCTGAGTTTTATGAGTGTACAAATGACAAAGAGAGAGAGAGAGTAGATAATAGAGAATATATTGTATACTTATGAGAGCTCATTATTGTTTTCAGAACTCCATGATCCATACTTCCTTGTGTTTGGGAACAAATGGTGTTGGGAGACCTCCCACAATAGACTTGTTCTTTGACCTGTGAACCACCACCCATTTTGTTTTTCTTATCATTTAATGTAAAATGGCTTTTGTTACAATTTATGACTCCTGGTAGCAAATTGCTACATCAGTTCAACTCCTATTAATTTGAAGTAATCATTTCGAGAATCTCTAAAGAAAACTAAATCTGACAGAATAACAACAATCTTCCATTGTTTTGCAGGACAATGTCAAACAATTTGATGTCAAGAATGAATGTTGATGGGCAAAACGGCAAGTTTTCTTTTAAGAATACAAGGTTGTATTCAATCATCTCTGGTAAGTTAATTACCAAGTGCAGCATTTTCATCATGACCATAGCAAATAATATATGACAGTAAAGCATCGTCTAATTCATCCTACCGGTAATTCATAGTCTAATTAAATAATCAACTTGCAATTGAGGATTTTCTTTGAAAATGTTTAAGAAAACTTCCATTCTTTCTGTTGAAAATATAAATTGTTTACACTTTTCGTCATATTTTGTATTGATGCTGTTCATATGTTCACATGCCAAGTTACAGCAGTGAAATGAACCTTTCAAGTGATTGATTAAACAAATACTTGAATCATTTAAGACAATATATCTTCCATATAACTTGTTCATGTATATAAATATAAAATTTCAGAATGTGTCCTATCTCAGGGAATGAGATGGGAATGCATCTGAAGCAAATTTCAAGAAAGAGTTAGGAACGTTTCTGAAGTATCCACCTGACCGCCAGGCAGGGAGTGACAGAAAGAAGAGGAGCTGATAATTGTGTTTTTGGAGTTGTAATTGTGTTGAAAAATCTGAACTGTGGTATTGAAATTGGTGGCGTAAATGTCACTTTGATGCTATATGCAGATGATATTGTGTTATTAGCACAACAGAGATCACCTACAGACTATGTCATGTGTGATGTTTTACATTATGCATTAAACCACGTTTTCTGTGTGCGTGTGTGTTCATAAAGATTTCATGAAAAGTGACTTGTTTTATGTGCTGTCTTCATGTATAGTTCCTGGTCATCTTGGATCCCTTTTCATGGTGAAAGTAATTGCATTGTGTTTATTCAGAGGTCTGTCTAAGAGCTGAAATTCAGACAAAATGTCTTCTCGGGACAATTTTCACCTTTTCAAGGGTAACAATACAACAGTAAATAGTTTTTCTTAATTTGGAATACTCTTTTCTTCTTACTGGAATTATACGTCCAACTGACATAAAACTTAAATGAACATTATATTGAATGTGGAATGTTAACCAAGTATTTTATCAGGTAAATATTTTTACTGCAATTTTCTGTTTGAACACTGTTTATTGCAGGTAGCTTTTTGGGTATTTTAGCTGGATGCAGGAGTTTGGTGCTACTTTATTGTAGTTTAAAGATGAAATGCGAGTCTATTTACAGGAAAGCGTAATACCTCCCAGACACAACCACGGAACAACCCATTTTCAACATTAATAATATGTCAGACTTCAACATTGATTCGACGTCGGATATCCTGCTGGGATATAGCTCTCCCCGTTTGTTAAGTACAGTGTTTACTGATGAAAACGAAGATAAATAAATTTTACACAAGTACTAAATTTTTAGTCTCAGTCTCACACATGATTCACTGATAAAATATCCAATGTCAGCAAGAATATGTACGTATACAAACTGCATACATTCGAAAATTATATTTCACAAACAAACATGACACACGCTTGGCTGTAAGCAGTCGCCAAAGCGGCATATACTTATGATTAAGGCTTTAATTACAACAATACCCATTGAACAACTTTTTTGGTTTTTAGCAATATTCCAGCAACATCACGGCGGAGCACCATAAATGCACTTCACACATTGTACCCATGTGGGGAATCGAACCCGGGTCTCCGGGTGACGAGCGAACGCTTTTTCCACTTGGCCAGCCCACCGCGGACGGGACAGTGAAATTCCACAGTACACCCCATTTCAGATGATGGTTGAGGATGAGATTGGCGTGTTTTATCAAGCAGTTTAAAGACTGGATGGATCGAGTGGTTAGTCTTAGTGGATCGGTTGGACAGACTATGTGGATTGGTTGAACAGGTTTGGTGGGTCGGGTGGTTTAGACTTTCTGGATCGGGTGGTCAGACTATGTGGATTGGTTGAACAGGCTTGGTTGATTGCGACTCAACGATCTGGACGGTTGCTCCTAATATTAATCACTATTTTGTCGGACTTGACTCGATTATACACAGGCCCTTGTTTTGCTGGAACATGTATGTACGCGGAGTTAAAAAACAAACTAACAAAACGGAGGGTCGGTACCATGCTCCTATAGTATTGGAGAAAACACGCCGTGGCTACGATGTATATTATATGTCCGCTTCTGTTACAAATTCAAAATACGAGAATTTGACCAGGAAGTCTTTGACGATCGGATGTTCAGTAATTGTCAAACATCCATTTTCCGCTCCACCTATTTACCTTCCTGAACTCATACTAAAAGAGGACGGGGAACTGCTGCAACTGCGGGATTTCAGACCCCTACATAAAACGTCATTGTGACGTTATTCCCTTGGCTGACTAACGTTAGATGACGTTAACACGAAGACATGTTGCTTGTTGTTTTACGCCGCACTCGCAATAGTTCACCTATATAAACAATCTGTAACAGAGCATCCAGTGATTGATATAATGAGCATTGATCTACGCACGTACGATGTGTGTGAAACAAACGATGGTGTGTGCTAGCCAAGTCGGCGAGGCTGACCTGATTCCGTTTGTCGCCTTTCAGTTGAGTGAGTGAGTTTAGTTTTATGCCACTTTTATCAATATTCCAGCAATATCACGGCGGGGGACACCAGAAATGGGCTTCACATGTTGTACCCATGTGGGAATTGAACTCGGGTCTTCGGCGTGATGAGCAAACGGGACCAAGTTTGAGCTTCGAGAGAACCGTACGTTCGACACTTCAAAGTTCGACACAACAGTGTTTGACTGCAGCCAACTGTCGAGTAATATCCCCGTCACTCTAGCCTAAGGTGTCCACGTTTGTTTGTTTGTTGTTTTACACCGCACTCAGCAATATTCCAGCTATATGGCGGCTGTCTGTAGATAATAAAGTCTGGACCAGACAATCCAGTGATTAACAGCATGAGCATCGATCTACGCAATTGGGATACGATGACATGTGCCAACCGAGTCAGCGAGCCTGACCACCCGATCCCGTTAGTCGCCTCTTACGAAAAGCATGGGTTACTGGAGACCAATTCTGACATATCTAACCCATCATAATATCCATCAATAAGTACAATATAGGACCATCAAAAAGAGCGCCAAGACTCACCACCACCTGGTCCTATGTATTCCACTTTAAATGCCCTTCAAAGATTTAATTCTAATCCGGATCTTCACGGGTACATCTGAGGTAAAATCAAGATTGTTCCTTCTTCGAAGATTTCCAAAGCGTCATATGACACTTGCTCAAAACTTGTTTGATCAGTTTTACAACATTCGTAGATTTCAAAATATTTTATGGCTGACATTTTCGCCATTTAATGAAATTCGATGCACGTCCCTATGTACGTGGATTCACAGGGATCATTGTGTTTTCGAGATTGTCCCTGCCTTTACATGTGTTTGTGATCGGGGCAGAATATGCTCAAGCTTGTTTACATAACTAATTGACATTGATTCATAAACACATGCGGAGTCGTACCATGGACGTACAATGGAAAGACTTACTTGTCGCAACATTCCAGCTATATCCCTTGGGTATGCATAAACTCAAATCGAGTGGTCGATATCATGAGCAAACCAAATCGAAACTCTTACTACTCGATACATTTAAACAGTGATTGATTTTATTTCGGTATTATGGCCTCGGGCCGAAGTACAGTTATATAACGAAGGTACTAATTATACTGCACAGTAGGTGAAAATATCAAAAGAACTGACGTGTTCACAAAACAACACAAAACAATATTTTAATCCAGAAGATACCTAAATAAGATATCACAAAAAATAATTGTTCACATTGTCTTAAAAGTGAGCTGATGTTTGTCACTTGCTGTCAATTGAAACCTGAATAATCTGGGTGAGTAAAGTATGGTGTTACGCCGCTTTCATCAATATTCCATCATTATTACGATGAAATCACTAGAAATGAGCTTCTCACTTCGAACCCGGTAGGGAATCGAATCCGGGTCTTTGGCGTGACAAGCGAACGCTTTAACCACAATGCTACCCCACCGCCCCTCAATGTTTTCAGGAGGTGACAGACAAACAGTTGTCCAACATAATTGTTCTTTAGAGATATGATGAATCAAAATCTCTTTGGTATAAGAGGATAATAGAGGATGCTTTAAATACTGTGAACAAGTGACTTAGTCTTCCAAAGTGAGTGAGTGAGTTTAGTTTGAGAGGGGCGTTCACCACAGCTCACTCACCAACTCTAATGTTGCAATGTGAGTGAATGCGTTTAGTTTTACGCCGATTTTAGCAATATTCCAGGAATATGTAGGCGGGGGACACCATATATGGGCTTCACACATTGTACCCATGTGGGGGACCCGGGTCTTCGGGCGTGACAAGCAAACGCTTTAACCACTAGGCTACCCCACCGCCCTAGTCTTCCGTTGACAGACCCTGCCTGGAGATATACAATTTCACGAGCAGGTAACTCAGATGTGGACAAAGAGCCTTCATCGCCTTGCGATTTCTGTCCTCTGGCACCAGATCGATAGCTTTACATCCATCTGAATCCTTTATGTCTCTGTCGGCTCCTTTGTCAAGGGATTCGCTTGAGAAACGTTACATTGTCAAAATAAGCCGCCAAATGAAGAGGTGTCTTCCCTTCGTGATTTCTTTGATTCATTTTGGAAGTTCTATCAATCAAAGTCATCATATTGTCCTCGAAGAGCCTCCACAATCCTGAATCCAATGCCAGATGCAAAGGCGTGTTGCCCTCACTGTTACACAAATCTGCATCAACGTTGGCTTTGAATAAGAACTTCACTACCTCATCGTGATCGGAGTACCGAACGAATACCGCATGTAGATATGTGTCGCCATGCTTGTCCCTGTCCCTTATACTCAGCCCCCTTTCTACCAGGAACTCCACCACCTCTGCATCACCTCTCTGCACTGCTGGATACAGCGCCGTTCTTCCATCCTCGTCTCTTGTATCGATTGGCACCTTCACAGTGTCCACCAGGAACTGCACCTTTTCCATTGTTTCATTGACGAACAGCAAGCGTGAGTGAAGCACTGACCATCCAATAATATCAACTGTCGGCTTAGCATGCATTTGATGCAGATATTTCAGTATGTCCAGCTCCCCAGATTCTGCTGCACGGTGATATGCTGTGACGCCACCATCTCGCTGATCAACATTGCATCCTTTGTTGCATAAAAATTTAAGAACATCAACGCTGCTGAAAAGGGCCACCGTGTGTAGAGCTGATCTCCATCTTCATCTGTTGCATTAATGTCATTTAGCAGCTACCAGCTTCTTAACTATGTCAAGCCTCTCAGCTTCCATTAACGGGGTTCTGGAATCCGGTGTACGTTTGTCTACAAGGGCGCCAGCTTCAAGAAGAGCTGTTACACATTCAACAGAAGCATTTCTCCCAGCAGCTCTGTGAAGAGGCGTTAAGCCCTTACCATCTTCCATGTTGACATCAGATCCTTTCCAGATCAGCATCTTCACAGTGTCGACGTTGCCGTGTTCGGTCAGCTTTAGTCAGAGGAGTATATCCGTATCC
Organism: Haliotis rubra; assembly: GCF_003918875.1. Classification (NCBI taxonomy): domain Eukaryota; kingdom Metazoa; phylum Mollusca; class Gastropoda; order Lepetellida; family Haliotidae; genus Haliotis; species Haliotis rubra. Next base: position 391,607 of record NW_025767649.1, read on the forward strand.
TGCTGATCTATTCAGTGTTTCACGGAGCGATGGAACACCCCTATGCTATCACCAAAGTCATCAAGAAAATTCAGCAATAATTGAGTCTTCAGACAGCTGTCTCTAACCGATGCGGCTGCTGAATCGAAACAATCTGCAATGCCTTCATAGATTCCTTCTGTAATGGTAATATGTTCAAGGATGACTCGGACACACTCACTACCGCCATAAACACACGCTGTCTGCAGACAGTCCTTCCAGTGATACCTGTCCGTATCGTCCAGAGAGAGTGTTTATCAAGAGCTATCTTCAGAGCTACTGGATAGGCATGTCCTGCACACCTTGAGGTCAACTGAGCTACTACTCTTCTTCTTGTCCTGGATAGGACTGAACAGTACTTGGAATACCTCCTCAAGGCTCCTCGTCTCTCCTCCATCCATTCTGGATAGTTATAACTCCTTGTTGAATCTCATTTCACCGAACAACCCCATAAGACATCGATAGCAAAGTTCCTGGACTCCGTCCGATCGACGTGTCTATGATTTTCCTGATCAGGCCCACGTTGCCATTTAGAGACGCCAAAAAGCATGTCCTTTCTATCTTGGAAATCCAACGATGAAATCAAATCAAGCAATCGGGCTGATGTAGCTGCATCAACGCTTTGGGAGGCTGAAAGAGCCTTCACACACGTCTCATCCAAAACAATCCCTCTGTCTAGCAGCATGTTAATAATATCATTTTGGCTTTGGTAGTTGGCTTAAATCATTACCTCTCAAAACAGCTATGGAATATTTGAGGTTTTCAACAGAACATATTTTGCCAATGAGCCTTGCTTCATCACCATGTGTGAAAGGAAGAAATGTATACGTGAACACAAATATGAAGATCGAGCATATTACTTATGTCTGGATAGTAAGAGATGCTAGATGCAGTCGCTTCTCTTTTTCCAATGTCTTCACAAACGTCTTGTTCCAATTTTGTCTCCAGATATGGTCGAAAGTCTTCGTCACGTAACGAGGGGTGATTCAGGATCTCACATCCATCGTTTGACAGAAGGATGTTTGTAATTCTGTCAGCAAGGATCTCGAAGTATTCTTTGTCAAGCAAATCACAACACCTCTTCTTCAGTCTCCTTACTTTGTGTCCTCACCAGCTCAACGAGCATTTGTTGCAGGACAAATTTTGATGCACATTTCTGGGTCCCTCACCAGCCAGATCTAAGGAAAACTGCATCGTATTGACTGATGCTGGAATTCAAAACCATTTTGTGTTGCTCAGGAGATAAACACTAGAGAGAGAGTAGCAGCTTTTTTTCGCAATCTGGCCATGCCTGGAGGACCTGGAATGTCACAGAATGTGGACAAATCTGCTTACAACGTCACTGAAGTTTCTATCTGTTCTTGATTTCAAAGAGTTTGTGGTCAAGGAACCCTTTTGAATCATCACCAGTAATAACACAAAGTAGCTCAGTGGCTCACTTTTCCTTCAAACAGTCAAGAATTTCTTTGACACAAACTTGGGGCTGCGGAAGAAGCTGACAGCTCTTGATGCTGGAAGTTTGTTTGATGCAAAAAATGCACAACACTGGGAAAACCAAGAGATGTCTTCATCTCTGCAATTTGTTTCATGTCTTCCTCTGATAGCCTTACCTTTCCTCCCCGAAATATTCCTCCATGATTTTCTGTTTCTCTGAAAACCCTGAGTGGAACTTCCGCCGTCATCCAGAGTGACGCATTTGATCCTTTTTAAACAGTTCGTGTGTCTTTATCCTCTTCTCACACTGTGCACTGATCTCTGGCCTCGAGGTCAACACCAGGAAGATGTTTGCCAAGCTCTACTACAGCGTTCATGATTTTCAGCACCTTACTCCAATCATCACCTGGGATTGAAACAGGTTGGAGGATCCAAATATATCGTCAATTAGCACGACATATTGTCCTTTAGACTTCCCCACTGGAACGTCTTTCCACTGTTGGGAAAAGGACAGTAACATAAGTGTTCTTCCTGTGTTTATTTTTTCAATCGATGATAATAATAATTGAGAGCAAACCCTAGATTTCCTGTACCACTTCTTCCTTTGATGAATACACATCCAGTGTTTTCAGATGCTTCAAAGCTGTCCTTTCTGCATAGGTTGATACATGTTTGTCAGGATCCCTCACGTTTCATCAGCATTTCTGTCACATCTGGAAATAGAATAAAAATATTCTAAGATCGTCCTAAACAGTTTTGTTGTGACCATCTCATCCAGCGAGTTATTTTTGCTGATGGATCAGGCTTAGAAAAGATCCTAACCTTCAAAATGGATGTATTTTTGTTCAGCTTCTGATCTTTTATCTCTCTAAGCACCTTACAGAACCAACTAAACATGTGCGACCGTACATGTGCAGCAACTTGAGGTCCTACAGTCTTTGGTACTGCATCTGATGAGCCGTTAGCAAGCTTGTATCAGCTAGGCGTTGATTGGGATCCCTGGTTCCGCCCCATGATGATACTCGACTGACGTTTATGAAGTGTAGCTGAGCACTTGCATGCAGCAATTTAACAGCCGTGTAAAGCTCCAAGCCACTCAAATATCCAATGAATGATGTTGTGATCTATAATATAGATATATACTTACCTATGATGTTCTGCGTGGGTAGTTTGGCGTAACTGAAACATAATTAAATAAAATAATCTACTGGAGCATTGCGTCACTGTATGTTAAAATATGGTACTTGTTTGGTCCCCTGCCTGGCGCTTCGGCATTAATGGGTACAACAAGGACTGGTCGGTCTTCGGAGTCAGTATAATGTGTCTGAGTGGGGGTATTCATGCTTCACTTCGGCATGGTATCTCCAGTGGGCTAGCAATATAAAACCAGTTTAAGTCTGGGGCTAGTACAAGCAGCCGCATTATGCCATACACTGCATGTCGTCATATGAGCGAATATTTCAACACGACGTTAAACCTTAATTTCACCTCACCTCACATTGCAACATTAGAGTTAGTGAGAAGTAACGCTGGGTTTAACGCCCCTCTCAAGGACATTTATGCAATATCAGGGAAGCCCCCACAGGCATCAGCGAATGCTGTTCTGGCAGGCCGGAGGATCATTATCAACATCCTGTCGGGACGCACCTGAATGGCGTAGCGAAGTAGCAATCCATCAACCATTGAACATTAGGGTTTAGGCTTTCACGTTATAATTTCTATCTGCGATGAACAGAATGATTTACGCTGGACCATAATCCCGAGTTTACACATGTAAAACAAACGTGAATGCGCTCAATGCACCGGTATTCAAAGGATCTGTAACTTGAGATGAGCGCGAGAAAGCGTGGTGAAAAGGGAGAGAACTCTGGCATTCACTTACTGATCGGTCTTGGCTGAACTGTGGACAGACGAGTCTTGGATGTTTGTAAATGGATTTGCCATCAGAGAAGACCGCCGGCGAGAGAGCTGTAGGTTGTTAACTGGAACATCGGGTTATTGAGCATCAAACAGGTAATTGTTTACACTACTCCAGTTGGGAAGCATTTGCGTAAATGCAGTAATCTATACACCTGGACTCATTGTGACGCCATATGGCTGAAATAATGCCGATGCAACGTTAAATAGCAACCCACTCACCACTCACTCACTCTGACTCCCCGTCTCCCCACCATCTCACTAGCCATCGCCCCAGTCCTATCTAACTCCCGGCTCCTTGATTATCTGACTCCTAGTCCGTCTATCGGACGCTCCTCGCGTCAATTCGACCAACTCGCCCCCGCCTATCTGACTCCCATCTCCTTCTGTCTATCTGACGCCCCTCGCTCCTGGTGTGTGTGTGTATCTCGCTCCCGTCCATATCTGGACTCCTTCTGCCCTGTCTATAAGGGACACCTCGCCCTGTCTATCTTGACTCCCTCGTCATCCGCATCTCCCCATCCCGTCTATTCTGACGCCCTCGTCCGTCCCGACTCCAATCGCCCCGACAAACTACTGCTTTCACTCCTGCCTGACAAATGACTCTTCGCTTCCACCACCTGACTCCCCTCGCCCGACAAAATGACTCTCTCGCCCTTCTATCTGACTCCTCTCGTGCCGTCCATCTGACTCCTCGTCCCGACTATCTGACTCCCTCGCTCCTACAAGCTGAGGCTACTCTGCCCTGTCCACCTGCAAACCGAAACATGAGTCTCATTAACCTGTTCAGACAATGACCTACTTTTTCCGCCGATCCAAATTTTCTCTTCTAGTGAAAGTGAAAATAGACATCACGCAAACAACTATGGTTACACTGATCTCCAATTCGTTGTTTCATATATAAAGTGGTATTTACAAAATGAATTTCAATTTTAAACTTTAATAACCTCGTACTTCTATATTTTATGGCGAGAGTGTAAACGCTATGACATTAACTAAAAGACGTCACAGACTGCCCCAGTTCGATGAGGTCGTAAAATAATCCACAATGCATCTGGCCCATTATTGGTTACACCTGTTATGTGTTTCGTGCACCTATTCAGTGTAGTTCTGTATATAATATCAGGTCCGTACAAGATCGCCAAACTTTTCTAGCAGCATGGTTCCCTCGTTTTGAGATCCACGATTTCCAGGCTTCTGTTTGTCAGTGCTCGTTATATCGACAGTGCACGCTGCACTGCATGTTGTTGCAAGGATTATAAAGGCGTTGCGTACTGTATACAAGTGCTAAGAAAGTATCAAATAATCCTGATTAATATTTATGTAACCAGTGAAATGAATTGGTCGCAAAATTTCCAGGACTGTTATTGTACTAAGTTGGTGCAATAGGACGGAACCCAGTCAACAGGAAACGAGACTGTTGTGGAATCAATGTTTTTGACTTTTCGCCCCTCGCTTCGTTCACACAACCCCACCTACCTGACCCACCAGTCTGTCATCCACCTGACTCCTCAGATAATGCTTCTGCTAAGGGCAGGTGACTAACCAGCGGATACCCGGGACAGGTGTGGTAATGAACGTGAACCCAACGTCCTCAATACACGGACCCGTTATGTTCACGTGGCTAATAGATTAAACAACGTAATATGTTATTCTTTCATAGTGAATAAAGGTTATTGTCTTTAGAAGATTTAGACATAATTACAGTCACTTCTTTTGAATATAATACCTGGTTAAGATATTGAAAAACTCTGAAATTTTTAGCCTCGGGCTGAAGAATATATAGCCATTTCTTGTAAATTTGATGTCAGGAATTACCATAATGACTTTGGCAGGGTGGGGCAGGGGTAATGGGGATGGGGGCCGGAATAGAAGATTTGGATCGTCCTAGCCCCAGCTCCTCACCACTAACACGCTGCCTCTACATCCACGAGGGGCAGTGGGGTGGCTTCTGAGTGGTTAAAGCGTTGGTTCGTCGGCGACGAAGACCGAGGTTCGAATCCCCACGTTGGTAAATGTGCCAGCCCATTTCTGGTGTTCCCCGCCTTGAAGTTTGAACATTGCTAAAGCGGCACGTATAAACCAGCCTGGGTCAGTCAGTCGTACATCCACGAACACCTGTCCCTCCATACTGGGCATGCATCACCACCTCCCCTCTTCGCTGACAATGGTATTCCCCTCGCCCTTCATTTCCCTGGGAAATGTCCCCAAACAAACCGTAACTTGCATCCTAATAATTACAATGTGTTTAGGGGCCAAAATACTGGTCCCAAACAACTCAGACATTCTTCACTGTTATGTACACTGGGCCATAGCAATGGTGCACAGCCGTGATCTCAGGATCGGCAGACCCAACCCAACCACCTCTCAGCGATCTCTGGCTGGAAACTCAAATATATCCACAACTCGGTACCTGCGACGCGCACTAAGCAGGTGCGGTCACAGCGGACAGCTGACCTACAGGGACAGTACCCAGCCTCAATCGATCGCCATAACACCTGACTTTGTACGCGCGACGCATATCTGACTGGCTGTGGGAACGTCATCGGATTCACTGGAAATACCGAACTTTTCTGTTTTCACCGCCCGTCTGCCACAGACGGCCTTATTAAGGCACACAATTTTAACAAAACCCGCGTAGCATCGACTGATAAGGGCCCTGTGAGAAACAGTTTTGTTTTCAAAGCTATTTTACAGTTTTGAGGGAAATCTTTTGGTTACAAATTTAGAACTTTGTTCTGCGGATCGAAGTATACATGGGGACGTCCATCGATAATCACAACAGGTTGAACTCCTCGATTCTGACATTTGGGAATCTGCTGCGAAAACGAATATGTGAAAGTAGTGGAAGGAATAAAAAAATAAGTAGGGGGGTAGCCTAGTGGGCAAAGTGTCCGCTCTCGTCACGCTGGGAGACCCAGGTTCGATTCCCAGCGTCCCCACCCCTTGTTATTGCTGGAATATTGCTAAAGCAGCGTCTGTCTCACTCACTCACTCCTGGAACGAACTAGAAACAAGCTGTTCATCTGAACATGCCTGGGTTGTGGCGACACAACTACATCTGAAACTGCACTTCGAGTAGATTCGGGGCAAAGTCCCAGGCTTCACGTGATGCAGTACCAGCAAGCGGACATGGATGTGTCCCATGGCCTGTCCGCGAGTGTATCTTCGTACTCCACATGGTATGCCGGTTGCTCATGAGATCTAAAACTAGTTTGTTTGACCCAAGTTCGAATCTTAAAAGTTGTCGCGATATCGGTGGACTAAGTATGATAACGATGATGATGATTACGATAACGTGGCTTTGGTGTTGTTGCTGATGCCTGCTGCTGCTGATAGTGATGACGACAAAAAAGTAAAAAAAGAAATGGTTTTACGCCATTTTTTGCAGGATTTGATCAATATTCCTACATGTTTTTCTTACTTAGAAAAGACCATTATGTTCCTTCACATTGAACTGATAATTTAAGCTTTTCAACGTGAAAGCAGGATATGTACTTCACTGCTCTAAACAAGAATGACGTTTATTTCTTTTGTTTACTTTTTCTGACAAAGTAATATTACGATAATTTGAGCAGATGCTCAATTTGGAAAAATGTTAGATTACATTTCGAAAGTGTGTCGTTAGTGATGAGCCTGTATCTGTCTACGTTCACAAAATCAACCTGCTCTGGTACTTTATTCTCTGATTTTTTCAACAGATATATATATTATGGCTTTTTGTTCAATTTGGCAGTTATGATGAAGCACGCAACGAAAGTAGCCACGCTCGTTTTGTTTAAACTGCGCCAGTATCATGCCACTTTTGTTGTCGCTGTGAACACGTGCGTGTGATATGTTGGATATTGGTTTGTCGTGACGTTGTAAAGTATGCGGTTTGGTGCGCGAACACCGTTGCGGGTCGCGTTGCTAGTATTGGTCGTTTAGTACGGTCGGAAGAAAGGCCGGCCGGTGGTAATGGGGTGGTGACGGTTGGTGATGGCGGGAGTTAGTTGATAAGTTTAGCGGACGGATTGGGGATGGACGGGGAAGTAATGGGCTGGACTTAGGGGCGAGGAGAGATGTTTGCGACGTTTGGATGAGTTAGTTTAGCGGTGATGATGGATAGGGACGTGGGTCGTGACGGTAGCGTAACGAAGGCTAGTGAACGTATGACTTATGAAGGCGGTTCGGAATGGGCGTTCGGGGTGTTCGGCGGGCGTGGCGTTGAAATATATCGCAAGGATTATTTTTAGCAAAAACTGCCCGCCAATCGAGTTAATGTGGCGATTGTAGTAGAAACCACAACAAATCACTATGATTGATTAACCGTTTATAAAACTTTAATAATGATAAAATAAAAATTTAATTGGCACTAATGAAACAAGGGAAAAGAATAATTCAAAAGCAAATATCCGAAGATTTCCGAGTGTTGCGAAGTTTTTCGAATGCATGTCCAGTTTTCGATCAGGAGGTATCGCATGCGTATCGTTTCATGTCTGAACGGTAAATACGAACTTGATTTATATTAGGCAACCTACTAAACATGATTCATTCCAATATATTCACGCAACCCATATGCTTTCTAAATAGTGTCTGAGAAAATGTAAAGGGTGAAACATAATGAGGTGAATCTTAATAACAACTATTATCCGCCGAAACGAACCTATCAAAGATCTCTGGTAAAGAACGTAGTGCTTATTGAGTGATGGTTGGACATGATTTCTTCCACCTCCTTCAATGCGACGACAACCCGTTTGTTAACACTATAAAGCCATTTAAACACCGTGGTAATTTTGATAAATGCAAAGTGCCTCTACGAAGCGCCAAAGATAATCGCTGAACAGTAACATAACGCACCCGGAGAAAACACCGTTAAACCGCCGCGCTTCT